>NC_064629.1:813423944-813726975 GCF_023864275.1 Schistocerca cancellata | reverse complement strand
GGAGGAGTCGGGGTAGACCAAGGAGAAGGTACCTGGATTCGGTTAAGAATGATTTTGAAGTAATAGGCTTAACATCAGAAGAGGCACCAATGTTTGCACTGAATAGGGGGGATCATGGAGGAATTTTATAAGGGGGACTATGCTCCAGACTGAACGCTGAACGGCATAATCAGTCTTAAATGACGACGACGATGATGATGATGATTTTTATTACTGTTAGAACGTCTGAAGAGTCCTAGTTGGTACTTTTTGGTGCAATGAGCTGATTTCTAGGAATTTGGGCAGTGTTTTGCTCCAGAATTTTAACGAAAAAATGATTTTAATGAAAAATCGGAAGCTGTACTTGTTTGTTTTTTCTTTTTTTTTCAGTGTTACAGTAATCGCTAATACGTCTAGCGCTTTCACGAACGAGGTCACTGAAGAGCGGTAGTATGATACAGCTGGACACACAAGTTGCGAATTTCGACCATGGTATCGGAAGAACTTTCATCACCTCTAATTGCCTGAAAGGGAGGAGCGGTGGCGTAACATTAGTAGCACCAGACTAAATGCGAGCTATAGAATAAATTCCAAACCTAACCACATTACCTCATGAAGTAACGGCATGTGATACCATTCATGGTAAACGGTCCGTCAGATAAAGGTTTTGAACGTGCCGCCGTCTAATTCATTTGACATAATTCTGGCGCAATACAGTGATGCATCAGTCTCGAGAACCCCGTGTGGTTCAGTCGTGAACACGAAGGCAGACTTTCCAGGGCTATCGTATACCCTCATATCAGGATACTACCACAAGACTGGGCTAAATGGCAGTGAACGACAAAGGACGTGATCGCGCTTCCTTTCCATTTCGTATGTAGCCTTTTGATCGATACCCGATCTCTTCCTGTTCCTCTCTTCTCAAATGATGTCGTTTACCTGAGATCCGGACAGAAACTCGCAAATCGCATCTGCATTTTATATAATTGTACAGGCCGGACAAAATAAAACTGGCCCAGGATATATTTCATGCACTTTCTGGTAGGCAACCCAACTTACTTCATCTGCCCCAAGTGGGGATAATGTAAGTTGGGCTGTCTGTCTGAAAGCGTGTGAAATATTTTCTGGGGCAGTTTTATTCGCCCACCTCGTACATATTTTCCTTCCGCACACTTATTTCTGTTAATAATGCTAGCCGTTTGGCACTGAGCAGAGGATGAGCAGCTTCAGAAGAATCGTACGGTTTCACGAACAAAACTTAATTTGCTGTATTGTTCTATTTCGTAACACTTTTCATAATTACTGTACCCTTAAAGTCCAAGCAGATCTGACGAAACGGTACACGTTAATTTCTAGTCGAAGGTCAAGATTAAAATGTCTCTCTTTTCCCTAAAACTAAATCGGTTACATAGCGTCAATTGCCATTGGATTTGACGTTCACGACATATCTCCTCTTAGGTATTAAATTTGTCGCATTTGCGTGTCGACACTCATGCCACCTTTGGCACGTATGTAGTAGTGGCAGCAAGACAACCAGCCACAAATTTTGTATACTGAACTTTATCATCACAAGCACACCTATAGACGGCATTCAGTGTTCATTCTGGCGCTCTACCAGTTGCCATCTGTCATTACAGTGCAAGCAGAGTAATCATTTCATGCCTCCAGTGGAAGCAAAACGTAATTTCGGACGTAGTAATGCGAAATGATATTCACTTTTCCGATAGCGCTAGCGGATACGTATTAAATCAAAGCCAACGCCTGGTAGCAGGCACGTATTTATTGCTTTATAAATTAGCGTAAAGCGTTTAGACAGCAGGCTGTCATACCTGCGTGCTTTCCTTTTACATTATATACGTTCACCCCCTATCAGTTCGCGCATATAAAATGGATGAAAGAAAACCACCTGAAAAATTCTGCTTGCGGTTGAGAAGCATCGTGTAAATTTATTTGCCAATAGATATGCGAGTAGTAGTCGTACTTTGCTGTAAATTAATAGTTATAAGACCAGTCGTAAACTCAAAGTTCCATTTGCTGACGGATTACATAAAATTACGCGATATCGGTATCCTGTGTTAACGGATAGTCCGATGCACACACGTTCTGACGTAAACAAGGCTTCTGATTTTACGACAATGTTCCGGCTAGACATATATAACAATATTGCCTCTCTCTCTCTCTCTTTCTCTTTCTCTCCCTCTGCGCTCTTCGTTTCTTTATCATTCTCCCCGTGCTGTTTGCACGCGATCTACATTCGTTCGTTGCGAATCTGGGATTTATTTCTGTATCCATTTAGTCACATCATCGTAACCTAGTCGAGGGAGGTATTTGGGGAATGCAATCGGTAAGCGAACTGCGTAAAGTCTAATGCGTATTGAGTGACTAAGTGGAACTACTCGCACGATTTCCTAAACGGGCGTCAAAAACTCGTTAAACTTCATGTCAAGCTTGTCATTGTACCTTGCGAACATTTGCTACCTCTGTAATAGTTATTTATTCAGAATTCATGCTTGCACTAATATCCCCAGGTATTATGAACCGATACAGAGACTGTCAAAGCAAATGTGATGTGTGCCCATTTAAAATGGTTGGGAGTGTAATTATTGTGCTGCCAGCATTTAAACGTATTAGACTTCTGTTAAGCTGAGCATTTTTTCTAGTAACTATGGAATCAGTTTTGCATTTACGAATAGGAGAACATATTTACGGTGTTGGTTCAGTAATACGTAAAGAGTAAGGATTTTTTACCACAGCCTTGAAATTGAAGAAAATTCGTAGGATGGTTCACAATTGTTTTGTGCTAAGTGTATTTTTAGCTGAACACTGAGAAGTGAGTTTCGCGTTCGTAGCAGTATGTTGCCACGAGTCACAGCCTGTAGCAGGATAACGTGAAAAGTGCGTAGACACGCTGATGCCGGTGTTAGCTTTCACGTGCAACAGAAGAAGATGGAAGTTAACGGCCGTGGAAAATCTAGAAGAGCCATTAGCAGCGGTGATCTGACGCCGACCGAACGGTATAAAAGGCCCAAGAGAACACCGGCTCTTAACACTTAGCGCCTTCACATTAGCAGCATTTCAAATTAATGTAATGAAGGCTTTAATTGGTGACATTCTTTCGTTCTACCTCGACTTGGACGAAAACGTGTGATACGCGTATTAATTTTTCAGGAGCAACATCTCACTCGCTTCTCAGAATACACTGGAAGTTCAAGAAAATGACTAATGAGTGTGACGAAACATTTAGATAATCATGTTTCCACAAACTTGTTTCTTAATTTAGATCGCACTGTGTGTGTGCGTGTGTGAGTTTGTATTTCGACTGTTTTTCAATTTCTTTGTTCAAATGAAAATGCAGAGAATCTTTCTAAATGTTCCATGTAAATTATAATTGACGGCTTCTTCCCAGCAGCACTCGAGTAACGGAAAGGCCGTATATTTGAGAGGAAGTGCTTCCGTTGGTGCAACATTATAATCGCCTTTAAATACCGATTTATTACGGAAGGGGAAATCGAGGTACTGTCGAAAGAGGTAGTAATCACGAAGGTTAAAATCATTACGTCGTCGAGATACGATGGCGACATATATTCGGGCGGTTCCTGCAGCTGTCTAAAATATAGGTCTATCGTTATACCGAGATAGTCGTGGTCTGTCGACATTATCCAGACCCAAAAATATACCTTTCTCTGGGGTTTGTTCATTTATGTAGCAGTACAAGCTGTGAAGTTTTACCGGAGCTTCCCTCAAACTTTTTAGCCTCATTTTCTTTTTACCGATCTACTCGTTCTGATTCTCATCTTCTTACTGATATGAATAGTATTTTTCACCAATAATAATAGATTATAAACAGCTGCGTGTTTCCATAAAACATTTCTGTAGTGATTCAACAAATTCAACACTCGCTTACGCGTTTCGATATGTGGAGTGTATACTGTCATTACGGAAATCACGATTTATCCCGATAGCTTAGCTACTGCGGTAACGTACTATCGCTCTCGAATGTAATTCTCATCTACCTCAGGGTCCATGCTTCATGGAAACGTACTCGACTTGGATAAAGTGCACAATAGTCAAGGATACACACCTGACAAGCTGGTTTCAATAGCAGAACGTTCTGACATTCATTAATCTTCACGAGTCACACCAGATAAAAATTACGAGCCGACAATTTTAATATATCAACGTAAGAATACAAGCACACGGAAGTGTATTGTGTATAGATCTTTTGCAGTGCAAAGTTGTTTTATGTTCTTACGGAAATAAAGAGGGGAGTTGGGCGCAGTACATTCCTTATTAGACCCATGTCCGACGGGCGCATCACAATAAACTGCCACAAGCCGTCACTGAACGAGATTCTGTGACGAGCTTTAGCGTGTAACAGGAGGCTTTGGCTCATTGTCCACACTAAGGCAAGTAAAATACACGTTGTATATTTTAAGGACATCTCGTGCAAAAATTTCTGTGCCGAATTGGTGCTGTTGCTAACCGTGTGAATCTTGGGTGCACTAATTCGTTTCTGCGTATGAAACTCTTCGTTCAGTAAACGGAAACATATGACAAACCATCCTTTAGTGACATGTAAAAGTTAACACGTACAATAGGTCCGAATTGTCTTCAGAAGTAAAAATGCGTGTAACTTTCAGCAATATGGCGACAGTTGTTTCAAGACTGCAGGCGACGAGTTGAATGTTTCTTGTTACGGGACATGTACAGAAACAAGCAACAGTTTATGATAAAACTTCCTTTACGAACATTCCACGTCAGCTTCTAAGCGAGTTGCGGATGTACGTTAATTATGTTTACAAGCGGCCACGCGTAAAATTTCAAACTCAATTTAGCGATTGTAGTTGGAATGCGCCATAAAGCTGTATGCCATACGCGTTTCTGACACCGAAAAGCTGCAGCTGCAGATCAGATTTGTATTTTTTTTTTTCTAAATTAACTTACATAACAGTTTCTTCCGTTTTCCCTTGCAGGGACTGCTGCAACTCACTCACTGAGGCTGTGCACAACATATTAGGCTGCTCCTTACATAAAAGAGTAGGTCAGGAAGAAGGTCTTTTATACACTCCTGGAAATGGAAAAAAGAACACATTGACACCGGTGTGTCAGACCCACCATACTTGCTCCGGACACTGCGAGAGGGCTGTACAAGCAATGATCACACGCACGGCACAGCGGACACACCAGGAACCGCGGTGTTGGCCGTCGAATGGCGCTAGCTGCGCAGCATTTGTGCACCGCCGCCGTCAGTGTCAGCCAGTTTGCCGTGGCATACGGAGCTCCATCGCAGTCTTTAACACTGGTAGCATGCCGCGACAGCGTGGACGTGAACCGTATGTGCAGTTGACGGACTTTGAGCGAGGGCGTATAGTGGGCATGCGGGAGGCCGGGTGGACGTACCGCCGAATTGCTCAACACGTGGGGCGTGAGGTCTCCACAGTACTTCGATGTTGTCGCCAGTGGTCGGCGGAAGGTGCACGTGCCCGTCGACCTGGGACCGGACCGCAGCGACGCACGGATGCGCGCCAAGACCGTAGGATCCTACGCGGTGCCGTAGGGGACCGCACCGCCACTTCCCAGCAAATTAGGGACACTGTTGCTCCTGGGGTATCGGCGAGGACCATTCGCAACCGTCTCCATGAAGCTGGGCTACGGTCCCGCACACCGTTAGGCCGTCTTCCGCTCACGCCCCAACATCGTGCAGCCCGCCTCCAGTGGTGTCGCGACAGGCGTGAATGGAGGGACGAATGGAGACGTGTCGTCTTCAGCGATGAGAGTCGCTTCTGCCTTGGTGCCAATGATGGTCGTGTGCGTGTTTGGCACCGTGCAGGTGAGCGCCACAATTAGGACTGCATACGACCGAGGCACACAGGGCCAACACCCGGCATCATGGTGTGGGGAGCGATCTCCTACACTGGCCGTACACCACTGGTGATCGTCGAGGGGACACTGAATAGCGCACAGTACATCCAAACCGTCATCGAACCCATCGTTCTACCATTCCTAGACCGGCAAGGGAACTTGCTGTTCCAACAGGACAATGCACGTCCGCATGTATCCCGTGCCACCCAACGTGCTCTAGAAGGTGTAAGTCAACTACCCTGGCCAGCAAGATCTCCGGATCTGTCTCCCATTGAGCATGTTTGGGACTGGATGAAGCGTCGTCTCACGCGGTCTGCACGTCCAGCACGAACGCTGGTCCAACTGAGGCGCCAGGTGGAAATGGCATGGCAAGCCGTTCCACAGGACTACATCCAGCATCTCTACGATCGTCTCCATGGGAGAATAGCAGCCTGCATTGCTGCGAAAGGTGGATATACACTGTACTAGTGCCGACATTGTGCATGCTCTGTTGCCGGTGTCTATGTGCCTGTGGTTCTGTCAGTGTGATCATGTGATGTATCTGACCCCAGGAATGTGTCAATAAAGTTTCCCCTTCCTGGGACAATGAATTCACGGTGTTCTTATTTCAATTTCCAGGAGTGTATGTTTTCTTTCACATGAACTACACATCTTTTATTTATCTTTATAAGAGACGCATTGCTGGTATTATTACAGCCTTATCTGGAAATGTGCAGCAGTAATTAAAACAGCTGACTGTTTCTCAAGAGAAACGTGGTTAATATCCGTGTCCGACCTGTCTTAGAGCTTTATATGCTCTACATATCAACACAATTTATCGTCTTAGAGACTCGTCGAGACAGCTAGAGAAGGAACGCAAGATCAGAAAGTTAAGTTGGGGTATAATGGGGAAGGGAGTCGTTCATTGTTTCTTGAAGGACTTATTCTGGCATCATTAGTCCCTAAGTAGGGGGGCACAAAAAATTATATTTTCACATTCTGAGCAGACAGTTTGTGATTGAAATTTCATGAGAAGATCCTGCTCAAACGAAAATACCTTTGTTCTAATGATCGCCACCCCTGTTTGCGTAACATACCCGTGACACACTCTCCACTATTTCGCGATGGTTCAGAACGGTTCAAAAAATGGTTCAAATGGCTCTGAGCACTATGGCACTTAACTTCTATGGTCATCAGTCCCCTAGAACTTAAAACTACTTAAACCTAACTAACCGAAGGACATCACACACATCCATGCCCGAGGCAGGATTCGAACCTGCGACCGTAGCGGTCGCGCGGTTCCAGACTGTAGCGCCTAGAACAGCTCGGCCACCCGGGCCGGCGAAATTTGTGCAGCTTAGTCGAAACAACCTTGGCAACATATGGACAAGATTGTTTCGACAGCGCAGCAGAATTTTACACATCCTTCTTACAGTCCCAATCTCTCTCAGTGCGATTTCCACAGCACTGAAGAAAGACATTCACTGCCGTCCATTTGCTTCCGACGGAGTTTACTTACTTTTTTCATCTGTCTCGTTTTCATTTGACTATCCCTTATAGCTTAAGCACATTCCTATTTTCTTATTCATTATTAGACATACTCCTGCATAACACTCACTTGATTTTGTATGTCTAACCCTATACTCACCTGACCAGAAGTTCTGTTCATCCTATCACCGAACTTCACTAATTAACACTATATCTACCTTCAACCTACCCATTTCGCTCTTTTAAATTTTATGACTTACCTATCTACCCACCTACCCAATTCCACCTTCCGACCCGTATAATGCCACTAAAAACGGTTCAAATGGCTCTCAGCACTATGGGACTTAACATCTGAGGTCATCAGTCCCCTAGAACTTAGAACTACTTAAACCTAACTAACCTAAGGACATCACACAACCACTCGACCACACCGGCCGGGTTAGAATGCCACTATTGTTTTTCCTGATGTAGCCCAGGCATCCGAGTGGCGGATTATTATTCTTCCCATTTTTTTTTTTTTTTTTTTTTTTTTTTTTTTTTTACTATAGAGGATGGCACCACCATTTAACCATACAGTAGAGCTACATGCCTTCAGAAAAAATAACCGCTACACTTTCCCCTTGCTTTCATCCGTTCGCAGTACCAACACAGCAAGTCCATCATCAAGTTGGCTGATATTAAAATGCTAAATCTATCAATTATCCATACTGTTGCTCCTGAAGATACTGAAACGGCCGATTCTCCTCTTCAGGAACCACATGTTTGTCGGTTGCGGTTGCACCTATTGCGCAACTATCCGTATTGTTGAGGCACGCAAGCCATCCCACCTCGGCTAGGTCGGTGGCTCATGAGTAGTGGTGCCGGGAGCGATGGCCGAGCGATTCTAGGCACTTCAGTCCGGAACCGCGCTGCTCCTAAGGTCGCAGGTTCGATTCCTGCCTTGGGCATGGATGTGTGTGATGTCCTTAGGCTAGTTAGGTTTAAGTAGTTCTAAGTTCTAGGGGACTGATGACCACAGTAGTTAAGTCCCATAGTGCTCAGAGCCATTTGAACCATGAGTGATGGTGTTTTGGAATAGTTATGTTATCAGACCTCGAACCAAGTGAAGACGTAGCAGTGGTAAAATATTGGACTCCTGTTCACAGGAGGTAGGTCCCATTACTGGTGCGATAACCTTACACACTCTTAGATTTTCCTTCAGTTTCAGTCCAATCAAGTCCACGATGGTTCCTATATTAAAATAGCTATGAGTCGATCTCTAACCTTCGTCTGTCTAAAAAAGTATTGTCTCTACGATTACAACTCCTTTGGTCGAATGTCAAACTCTACCAAAATAAAGAAGAAATTAAAATCACGTAAATTTTGAAGGCATGTGTAACTATATTTCTGAAATTTACAACAACCAACATTATACAGGGTGTTACAGAAAGGTACGGCCAAACTTTCAGGAAACATTCCTCACACACAAATAAAGAAAATATGTTATGTGGACATGTGTCCGGAAACGCTTAATTTCCATGTTAGAGCTCATTTTAGTTTCGTCAGTATGTACTGTATTTCCTCGATTCACCGCCAGTTGGCCCAATTGAAGGAAGGTAATGTTGACTTCGGTGCTTGTGTTGACATGCGACTCGTTGCTCTACAGTACTAGCATCAAGCACATCAGTACGTAGAATCAACAAGTTAGTGTTCATCACGAACGTGGTTTTGCAGTCAGTGCAATGTTTACAAATGCGGAGTTGGCAGATTCCCATTTGATGTGTGGATTAGCACGGGGCAATAGCCGTGGCGCGGTACGTTTGTATC
Organism: Schistocerca cancellata; assembly: GCF_023864275.1. Lineage (NCBI taxonomy): Eukaryota > Metazoa > Arthropoda > Insecta > Orthoptera > Acrididae > Schistocerca > Schistocerca cancellata. Next base: position 813,717,861 of record NC_064629.1, on the reverse strand, counting down.
GAGACAGATTTCCAGAACGAAGGTGTCCCGACAGGAAGACGTTCGAAGCAATTGATCGGCTTCTTAGGGAGCACGGAACATTCCAGACTATGACTCGCGACTGAGGAAGACCTAGAACGAAGAGGACACCTGCAATGGACGAGGCAATTCTTCGTGCAGTTGACGATAACCCTAATGTCAGCGTCAGAGAAGTTGCTGCTGTACAAGGTAACGTTGACCACTTCACTGTATGGAGAGTGGTACGGGAGAACCAGTTGTTTCCGTACCATGTACAGCGTGTGCAGGCACTATCAGCAGCTGATTGGCCTCCACGGGTACATTTCTGCGAATGGTTCATTCAACAATGTGTCAATCCTCATTTCAGTGCAAATGTTCTCTTTACGGATGAGGCTTCATTCCAACGTGATCAAATTGTAAATTTTCTCAATCAACATGTGTGGGCTGACGAGAAACCGCATGCAATTGTGCAATCACGTCATCAACACAGATTTTCTGTGAACGTTTGGGCAGGCATTGTTGGTGATGTCTCGATTGGGCCCCATGTTCTTCCACCTACGCTCAATGGAGCACGTTATCATGATTTCATACGGGATACTCTATCTGTGCTGCTAGAACATGTGCCTTTACAAGTACGACACAACGTGGTTCTTGCACGATGGAGCTCCTGCACATTTCAGTCGAAGTATTCGTACGCTTCTCAACAACAGATTCGGTGACCGTTGGATTGGTAGAGGCGGACCAATTCCATGGCCTCCACGCTCTCCTGACCTCAACCCTCTTGACTTTCATTTATGGTGGCATTTGATAGCTCTTGTCTACGCAACTCCGGTACTAAATGTAGAGACTCTTCGTGCTCGTATTGTGGACGGCTGTGATACAATACGCCATTCTCCAGGGCTGCATCAGCGCATCAGGGATTCCATGCGACGGAGGGTGGATGCATGTATCCTCGCTAACGGAGGACATTTTGAACATTTCCTGTAACAAAGTGTTTGAAGTCACGCTGGTACGTTCTGTTGCTGTGTGTTTCCATTCCATGATTAATGTGATTTGAAGAGAAGTAATAAAATGAGCTCTAACATGGAAAGTAAGCGTTTCCGGACACATGTCCACATAACATATTTCCTTTCTTTGTGTGTGAGGAATGTTTCCTGAAAGTTTGGCCGTACCTTTTTGTAACACCGTGTATAGTTGTTCGTGGCTGTTTGATACCTAACGCTGCCAGTGCCAAAATTTACTACGTCAGCATACTCCCTTTTATTGCATTCGCTTTCCATCTCTAAGGTTTGTTGTCTAATACACATCTCAGATACAACAAACAATATGTGTGGAATACCGATCACTGACGTGGGGAGGCGAGATCTAGGTGAGAAACGAAAATTCCAGTGGATATCAGTCCCAGTCGCCTGCTCTAATGGATAGCCGTTCGAGGTGCGATAGTGGGTCGTTAGCAGACGTTTAGAAGCGGATCATGTGACAGAATGAGTCAGTCGTCTGCCACTCCATTAGACCAAACGAAGAATTTGTTTCCTAACGACTGCGAGGTATTTTAACAACCACAGTGATTACTGTAATCTGGGACACAGATTAGGTAGTTTTGGTTTACCCGCTGAGCATGTGGTTCCGCGAAGATGGTTCTGGTACCCCAGAATAAACAGTTGCATGCTATTTGGTCTGCTGTAGCGTACTGTATTCCAGGTCTTTGTCAGAGGGTGTATACCTAACAAACTGGGCTACCTAAACTAGACTGATTAATACTGCAAGATATGGATTTATTCGGTTGGTCTCGTATGCTAACCACGCAGCCTTCCCTCTGTAAATGCAAATGATCACGGTCCGAGCCTTCCTGTCAACAGGCGGCAACCCAAAATCTATTGGACAACTTGTGCCCAAGCCAGCAGTGTGTTCCGTTAGCAACATTTTCAAAAACAGCATCGTGTATTAATTGTAGAAGATATTCGAAGCTCCTTAGCTTATAATCTCGTTGGGCTAAGCCAAACCGTTAAAAGAAAGAAGAGGTGAATCGTTTTTATTTTATTAACACTAATTGGCATTACCGTTCGAGCGGCTGTCTGTTTTCTCGCGTGCTTCGTGATTGCTGACAATGGATATCTGATTTATTAGAAGTCTGAGTGCCCCAAGTGAAGTAGCAAAGACTGCTGACAGCTAGAGTAAGACAGTGACGGAGACTACACTTGTGAACAACATGGACATGGGCCTTGACGAAGCACCTGACAGTGGTTAGGTTTTAGGGGCCACTTTACATATATGTTATCCAACGAGAGACCAACTAATAGCCTACAAAGTTCCAGTGGTACAAAATCAAGATCCCGTACGGCCTGTGGCATATGTGAATGACACCACTGCAAAAGAACGGCACCATCCTCAGTGGCAGCACACACGTGTTGACGATATTCAAAGTACCAAGGCGAGAATCCATAGATCATCACGTGGTCCTAGAGACGGAATGCCATGATATTACTAACACCCCGTCGCAATTACTGCAAACCGTTAAGCAGCGAAGTAATAACTCAAACGCCTGTTTTAGTAGAAGTCGGAATTGGCTATCAACCCTCCGTTTTCCAGATAAATGTTCTATATCACAAAGTGAACTAGGGCAATATCTACATTTTCATAGATACTCCGCAAGCCAGCGTATGGTGCATGGCGGAGGGTGCCTTGTACTAGTACTAGTCATTTCCTTCCCTGTTCCACTCCCAAGTGGACCGAGATAAAAGATTATCTATACGCCTCCGTAAGAGCCTTAATTTCTCTTATCTTGTCTTCGCGGTTGTTACGCGAAATGTACGTTATAGTCAGTAGAATCGTTCTGCAGTCAGCCATAAATGCTGTTTCTTAATAGCGTTTCGCGAAAAGAACGTCGTCTTCCCTCGAGGGATTCCCATTTGAGTTCACGAAGCATCTCCGTAATATCTGCGTGTTGACCGAAGCTAGCGGTAACAAATGTAGCAGCAAACCTCTGAATTGCTTCGATGTCTTTTTTTAGTCCGGCTTGGTGAGGATTCAGACACTCGAGCAGTACTCAAGAATGGGTCGTTCTAGTGTTCTATACGCGCTCTACTTTATAAATGAGCTACACTTCCCTAAAATTCTCCCAGAAAACCGAAGTCGACCATCCAGTGGCGGATAAAGACCCCATGTAGGTGTTTGTGAAGGGCTATACTTCCAGTAGCGTTAGACTTCGTCCTGCTGTGTCTGACGGTAAACTAACCTTCCTCGGAAGTATTTCTGTGAAATAACATGTAATCAGTATGTATTCCGGGCCGTACTTTAGCAGCCATTGTGCACCACAGCTCAAATCATGTTGCTCACATTGCCAAGGGAAACACATGTCAACAAACGCAAAATGTTGCGAACGTCGACATCTCGCTGCAGTGGAGGGAGAGCGCCACCCCTTCCCCTCCCCATCACCAGCTATTACGACAGAGCGCTCATAAGCTGGTGTTCTGTCGTTGCCACCGAACAGAACTGCGTCGCAGAATCCCCCTCTGTTACACGTAGTTCCTGCAGACATCAGTCAAAGGGAGAAACATAACCATCACGTCACAGCTAAATACCGAATAATTTGTGATTCATGGCCAATAGTACATTCTAAAGTTAATTCTTATAACCTGCATCACCATCTGAGTAGCTGCCAGGGCATGAGCATAAGCTCCTGAGCCACAATAGACATCTGGTTATCGACGATATCGTCTTGTTCACAGACCACAAGTGGTATACAGGAGTAACCGAAGAAATTTGTATCGGAAATCCATCATAGCACACCACCAACAGAAAACATGCTTGTCTATCTCGATATATCGTCCCAAATGTAGCACAAATCGGCAGACATTTACGCATGTAAGCCAGTGATTCCAGAATATCAGAATAAGGAAACGTGCGATGTGCCTTTCTCTGTCCAAAAATATCCGTTTCCAAAAGATTTCAGTTGGCGAAAGAAACCCCTGCTTCATCCGCCGACGTTGTGGCCGTAATAGAAGACTCTTCGTTAAAGTTAATTTGTTATATTTTTCATAACTTGTTAAATTAATTTTTTCATTGTATGTCAAGTAATTTATGTATCTGTTACTGGGTATATTGAATTTTGTTTTTATTTGTTTATTCTCCATATTATCTCAATGTATCTGCCTTTTTGCGCCAAAAGCAAATAATATAATAGTAACGATGATAACGTTAGTTGTTGGTGCACATGTTATTTGCTGCTCGATGGTTTAGTGAGTGTCAGATTACAGGTCGAAAGGTGAAAGCTTGTATCGTCTGTTGGTACTAGGTTTTTGTCACTTCGCGTTTCTTTGAATGGCTATGATCTGTGTTAATTAAAAATGCCAAGTTGCACTGTGGGGCGAAGTCCACATTAGACTACAGGTCCTCCTGAAAATCTGTGAGTAAATCGGTTCAAAGGTAGAAGAAAGCGAGGGCATACCATCTCCAGTAGAAACACGCCTAGCAAAACGCAGAGGAGTTCAAACCTAGCTTCGAGGTGAGAACTGCTTACTTTCACGTATGTTATGCGCGTGCGCGAGAGAGAAATTTACCTTACCTATGTTATGCGCGTGCGCGAGAGAGAAATTTACCTTACCTATGTTATGCGCATGCGCAAGAGAGAAATTTACCTTACTCAAATGTCACATGTCCTTCACGTTTAGATCAGCATGTGACTGAAGATGTTTGGAATTTTCTGTTTGAAATTCTAAATTGTTAAATAATGTACGTCAAATCATTCCCTGTAATACATAACATTTTCTGCAATAAAGAAAAGGCGAGAGATTCTAAAATTAAGCACTGATTCCGAGATTGGAATCAACAGTTATTCGAAAAATAGGCACCAGCTTGTACACGTTGTGCAAAATAGTCTTTCTCGGTGTGTAATTTACTGTAACTATAAAGAACTTAACGAGCTACAATGGATGCTTTAAGTACTGTACCTAGCTTTTGCGATCCAGTGTGTAATGTATAACACACTTAGTTGCTGCAGAACGTGCTACGAAAATGTTTCATAGTATAATCTTCGGGTACAAGTGCGACTTTTTTTTCCCAGACACTAATATTGTGCCATCCTAATATTCGCTAGCAGTGGTGTGCCGTGAAATACCGCATTTTAATGACTGTGGAGTAACGCTGCAGCAAAGCGGCTCATGTTGAATAACAGAAGCTCACAGCCGACACTATAGGCGCACTTTAATGTTTTCTTACAGTAATGCAGGAAAAGCTTTAGGAAGGCTGTTATATTACGGACGTAAAGTGAGTGGAAACTAAAAGCAGTCTGCCGTAACAGAGCCCTGTTAATAACACGTCCATGGCCGGCGTATGCATTCCGGAATTGTAACTAACGTCCAGTCACGCAACAAGAAGCACAAGTTAACACTGGACGTAGGCGCACACCTTTACCGTCGAGAGCGGACCAAAAAAAGACTTCCTGCAGAGCAGTCTGAGCCATACCGCACTTGTTCGTGAACAAATGCGGTCATAGATGAAACCTACTTGCAGCGGGTGGAGGGACCAGTTAATACAAGCGCTTGTCGTGAGGTTTAATACATTTCCCACCATACAGGAATGTTGCTGCCGTGTGCCTGTCAAGTGTTTCCACAATTTTTTGGAGGCGACGATGGCTGTATGATAGTGTGAATTGCACCACCATATGAGGTGAAACGCATTTTCTGGAACAGACTGGACGATTTCGTGTACTTTTATGGTTGCATTATTACAGTTGCACAAAATTTCAGAATCTGTTAAAATTTTATTCAATACACAGTCGTCTATTTTGTAGCGTAAAACATTATGTTTTGACAATATTTTTAGAATAAAAATTCGTTCGATTTCGGAATTCCTCAAACGGCTTGCAAGGGACAGTACCAATTGTAAACGTCTGAAACAAAGCTACGACGTACGTTCTGCTGTTAGTCCGGGTATCCTTCATTCAAATTCAACTAAATACCTAGGTATCACAATTACGAACAATTTAAATTGGAAGGAATAGAAAATGTTGTGGGGAAGGCTAACCAAAGGCTGCGTTTTATTGGCAGGACACTTAGAAAATGTAACAGACGTACGAAGGAGACTGCCTACACTATGCTTGTCCGTCCTCTTTTAGGATACTGTTGTGCGGTGTGGGATCATTACCAGATAGGACTGACTGAGTACATCGAAAAAGTTCAAAGAAAGGCAGCACGTTTTGTGTTATCGCGAAGTGTGGGAGAGAGTATCACAGAAATGATACAGGATTTGGGATGAACATCTTTAAAAGAAAGGCGTTTTTCGTTGCGACAGAATCAAGACATTCCACTCACCAACTTTCTCCTCCGAATGCGAAAATATTTTGTTGATACCGACTTACATAGGGAGGAACGATCACAAAGATAAAATAAGAGAAATCAGAGCTCGTACGGAAAGATATAGGTGTTCATTCGTCCCTCGCGCTATACGACATTGGAATAATAGATAATTGTGAAGGTGGTTCGATGAACCCTCTGCCAGGCACTTAAATGTGATTTGCAGGGTATCCATGTAGATGTAGATGTAGATTTGCGTACTTAATACACAAGGAAGTAACATTCTCGTAAAGGGACATCTATGAGTGCTGACGTGTGTTGATATTCCGTTCGTTTACGATGCGCGATCATGCTTTTCTAATTGTTTTTTTGATCTGTTACGTTTCTTTTTTCACCCGATTCTGTTTCTTCTTCTTTCAAGGAATCTGCAACTGTCTGTTACGGTCACAGAGGAAATTGTTACCAATGTCCCCTTGGTCTTCTAATGTCTGTTCCACTACTGTTCTTGCGATTGTTCCACATTGGCTTCGTACATAATTAGTTTGTGATACGTATGAAGGTGCTGGAAGTGAGACACTGGTTCTGTAGATTATTTACCTAGAATTATCTGCTGATTTGCCTCTAAGAGACATAGTCTTGGTCTTTTGTGCAAAGGTCATCATCTTATATCTTCAACTGACCTGCTGAAGCTAATGTAGTGACCCCTTAACGGCATCGTCATCAGTTTATTGAATAGTAACTTACATATCAGCAAATAGGAATGAAGGTAGCCGGCCGGTGTTGCCGTGCGGCTCTAGGCGCTTCAGTCTGGAACCGCGTGACCGCTACGTCGCAGGTTCGAATCCTGCCTCGGGCATGGATGTGTGTGATGTCCTTAGGTTAGTTAGGTTTAAGTAGTTCTAAGTTCTATGGAACTGATGACCACAGATGTTAAGTCCTCAGCTCAGAGTCATTTGAACTTTTTTTTATGTAGGTAAGTGTTTTCTTCCATTTTTTTATTCTAAGTTCTTTCTCTGCACCATCATTCACTAATTACATACACTTTGTAAATATTGGAGGGTTTTCTTTTTCAGTATTATTTTCTTCATAGTATAAGCTTTTCATGACGTCTAAAAGTTGGAAGAAATATCCCAATGGAGGTATAGTTTGATTCAATTTAAAGATTTTTCGTAATATATAAAAGCAGGGTATTATCTCATGGTTACACTATTTTCCTCTTGCAGTTATTGAGAGAAATATTAATTTAGAACCATGAAAAATATACCCTAGCGTAAACTACGCAGTCGTAGGGTGACTACGAGTACCAGTTGATATCTACCTGAAAGAGTTCAGTGAAGGACGAGATCGAAATGTTCTGTGGAGTGACTGAAACACGCGTAGGATGAATGAAACAGTCTGCTATGGATTGTGCTTCTCTAACCATCAAGTAAGCGTGTGCTTGTTGGCCAGGGACATGGTAGGGACAGAAGGGCCACGTGTTCCGCGGAATCCACCTAACGGGACTTGCCTGGCCTGTTTCCTGTTCACAAACAAGCCCACCACCCGGAAAGTACGGCACAGGGTATTTCAGAAGCCCGTTGCCGCCCCCTCCCCAAGCGTTCTCTTCCATTCTTCCCCCCCCCTCCCCCCCTCTCCCCTCCCCCAATAAGTGAAACAGATTCTCGCCAAATGAAACCCCGCGTGAGCAGTGATTCACGAAGATATGCAAATATTTTAATATGTTATTCTACAAATAAAACTAAAAAAAGTTCATATAAACATAGGTCTGCAAATGTTCAGTTACGGAGTTTGCCTGAAATTTAGAAACTTCGCTAATATGAAGCCAGAGCGAAAATAAATTCGAAGATTGTTGTTGCAGAACTTTTGTTGTTACGTCACTTTATTTTGTCACATTTTAGTATATCATCAGTCTTTTGAATTTTCACAGTAACAAAGCCGAAATTATATTGTTCGCCCAGAAGATTAAAATACGTCCGATCACATCAGAGGCATGCTTACTGCTACTTCACTATGTAGTAATAACCATATTCCAAAGGGTTTGCCATTTTTCTTGACAAATATTTCTATTGATTTCGATTATTATTTCATAAATGAATCCCGAAATAAACAAACTAAACAGTACTAGATTGCGTTATTAATAATAGAAATTTTAAGTGTTCCAAATAATTCGTAATTTCAAATGTTTCTAAAAAAAATAATTTTATCTGTACATTCAGAACTAGTACTTATCGATTGTAACATCAAAAATAAAGTAAATTCTTTTCATAAATTTTAGCTTGAAATATAACATATTGGGTCTAAAATTATATGAAAGTTTTCAGAAAAGCATCTGAGATAATACGTCTAAAATTTGAAAAATACTACTGGTATCGACAACTACTGTTGAGGAAAAGTAATGCTAGAGGAGGATGTCCCGCTACAGGTTCGAAGCAACTATTCAGAAATATTCACCCTCCAGTCACAATAGTGGCGGCATTAACTCATGTATCTTCTATCCTGTCTTCTGTTTTTGCTCTCCTTAAATATCAAAACATCATTTATACAGGGTGAGTCAGGAGGAAAGACGCGATAGTAGTAGTGATTCTGAACAAAAAATTCATATGGACATATGCCCTATTGCGAATGGTTTCCGAGAAAGACACGTTTAATATAACTTTTGTGCGTTTTTCTTTCATAACTCGAAAACCGCACAGTCCAACAAAAACGTGTCTCAGTACACAATTAAACTGAATTAAATTTGTTACAAAAAAGGTCCTATTTATTTTTTGTTGAGGACTAACAGTTTGCGTGGAGAGATCTCGAGAATATTGAAAATCTCGGGCGACGCGCATGCGCTGTAGCTTATGTACTTTTTGTAGGCCAGTTTGAGGTAGTTTCCCGACTTGATAGACTACAAGCGTCTTTTATCAAAATGTTCGTCTCATCTTCCTCTATATTACTGTGGTACGTTGTAAACAATGACAGTGAATAATACAGAAAATAAATAGAAATATACATTAAAAGTGTTCTATCTCGGAAACCATTCGGAATAGGGCATATGTCCACATCAAGTGTTTCGTTCAGAATCAGTAATGCTATCACCCGTGAAAACACGTACCTTTCCTCCTGACTCAACCTGTATTTCCATTTTAAATTTTATGTTCAGTTGTCTGATTTAATAAGCTACAGACAAAACAACAGCAAAAGATGTGGAGGCGGGAAACGGTATGTGCGGATTGGAGCCCTAGAGGGAACCACAGGCAGATCCCCTGAGATCCGTCAACCCGACATAGAACCAATTCAAGACTCACTTTAAGATATAAGGTGGAAGGTCATTGAAAATAATGTGTTCACATTCGCCTAGCGGAATTGCGCGCGGAGATAGAACCAGTAATGGAGAGGAGAGAGTATCAAATCTCTATCCGACCATCATGACGCACATTTCCTGTGGTTTGCGTAAATCTTCCGAGGCTAACGCTGGTTCGCTGTTCTCAAGTTCACGAGCAACTTAGTCCGCACCGCTGCTCGATACAAGTTAGTGTCCTATCGTTAATGATCTCAGTGTCGACCGGGCGTTAACTTCACACCCTTTGTTCTTCTACCTTTTCAAATGGTTCAAATGGCTCTGAGCACTATGGGACTTAACATCGGGGGTCATCAGTCCCCTATAACTTAAAAATACTTAAACCTGACTAACATACGGACAGCACACACATCCATGCCCGAGGCAAGATTCGAACCTGCGACCGTAGCGGTCGCGCGGTTCCCGACTGAAGCGCCTAGAACCGCTCGGTCACACTGCCGGCACTCCCCTTGCAACCTCCTCAGTGACTTCGGCTGTTACCTAAACGTACTCACTTTTGGAGAGCGAATATCGCCCTGCAAGTGTAATTTTTAAGAAAGTGATAGTCTCCTTTAATAAAAGATACATCAGATAATTCTTTGCCACGTCGCGATCTCAGTCGGTGGCGATCTTGTAACTAAGATTTCAGGCTGATGTCGAGCTGGAGTTGGGTGCATTCGAGTGTCATGTAATAAAGTCACTCTAGACGTCCTAGAGAAGCACGGAGACTGTCGCATCCCAGGGTGCACCCTCATATAAGGCAAAAATTTTTAGTTGTGACAAGAACACAGGCGGAGAATTAGCATTATAGGTACCGGTAGCTGTCTTGTAAACACCTTTCCTTTGCTGTTGTGCAGTCGCTTTTGACTCTCGGTCCTTTCTATTTCTAATTAGCGCAGGCAGCAGTGCCTATGTGATATAAATAAAAGGTAGTCATTAGATGCTTAATTAGCGTCGCGGTGCTTCAAAGAGATTCCTGGGCGCGACAGGAAGCGGCTGCGTCGCCGCCCATATATCAGCGTGGCGTTCCTGGCGCGCAAACAAATCCACGCTTGTTCACTTTCCGTGCTCCTCCTCCCGCCAGTTTCCGCAGCTTTAATCGACGAAAACGAATCCATCACCAGCCGGGACCCTCGGGTTGCTCCTAATTCGGCCACCGGATTGTTGCGCTTTCGGAAGGCCGGACTGCTGTGCTTAAACTGCATCGTGGCACCGGTATTACCAAAATGAATGGATCGATTGAAATGATATTCCCAACGACAACATTTTTCGCATTCCCACATTCGTACAACTCATTATTACTCGGTTCTTTTTTGCAGTAGCTGTCTCGAAGAGAAGAGATTAATTTGGAATTTTGTTCGCCATAATTAGGCCGAGACTAAATGCAACTACTCAATTTCATTGATACAGCTGATGTTCGACATCTTTCATCCACTTGTCGCTGTCTGTGGCGAAATGCAGTTCACTGATTATCATAATACATACAAAAATGCTGAGGCAAATCGAGAACCATTCCAGCAACACTGCAGCAGGAAGCTTTTTAGCAAATCGCGCAAGACGAGAAGTCCCATTTGTGGTGATTTTCACATACGACGCACTTCCAGGCAATTAATCGACTCATTTGAGAAAACAGTTCGATGAAGTTATTTCGTTAAAAATTCTGTAAAGTGATCGATCGTGCCGGCCGGAGTGGCCGAGCGGTTCTAGGCGCTACAGTCTGGAGCCGCGCGACCGCTACGGTCGCAGTTTCGAATCCTGCCTCGGGCATGGATGTGTGTGATGTCCTTAGGTTAGTTAGGTTTAAGTCGTTCTAAGTCCTAAGGGACTGGTGACCTCAGAAGTTAAGTCCCATAGCGCTCTGAGCCATTTAAACCATTTGATCGATGGTGCCAAAGTGAAAAGCAATGAAAGCATCACAGTTCCCTGAATTTTACTTCGTCGACTGCGAAATACTCTCGCTTTGCGTAAATAATCATAAATACGTGATCAGTACGAACAGCATATTAAAATATCTGTACTTGTAAAAAATCTGAATTGAGATTAAATTCCTTTGACTCGTCAAAATACAGTTGGTATATGATGACATTTGTAGACAACTTTTGTGCCCACTTAACTAAGGAGAAAAATCACCGATGACCGTTGAAGAGATCTTCCTAGTCTTCAATAGAAGGCGTTATTCAGTGTACGGTTTTACGAATGTAACACAGGGAGTGAAAAACAAATTTTGAACCTCATTCAACTACAAACAAAGCAAAGTGAAAATTTGTTGGCCTGGTGTGGTTCGTGGTAAAAAATGCACTTTTATAAGAATGGATGTAAGATGATGAAATCAGTAAAGATGCAGTGACAGGAAATGATATGTTTTTAGCTGGAAAGGTGCTGAAACAGCTACAGCACAAATTTCAGCCAACACATGATAACGAAGACAATATTGTGCTGTGTCGATAGACTTAAGTCTCGCATTTTGCACATATCTCGACTGCTTCTGTGAAGCAATTAACTGCAAACATCAAAAAGTGGTGTCTCACACAATCTTACATTTGGGGTTTTAAATTTCGTTGGAAGGTACATCTCTCCAATGGAAAAAAATCTTCGTTGCTTCAGTATCACGACAGATCAAAGCGGTATGTGCCTTGCCTTACAGCAGTACGCTCAACAGTTTTGAGTGCTGTCAATTGTCGAAATTCTTGTCTCGTTATCTTCAATGGTTCAGGATATGTTGAAGGTTAGCAGCTTTTGCGACCCACGCCACAAAATCGAAAAGAAAACTTTATAAATGTGGGATACGAAACAGAAAATGTGACAAGTTCTGGACGAATAATTATTTTCCTTCGACGAAATTTACTTTATACTGGAGATGTGAACTGGACATTCACCTGTAGAATTGGAGAATTTTTCATGCTGGATCACGTACATGTGACGGGTAGATGTAACTTTCGATGACATTATTTCATTCTCTTATTGTAAAGAAACTGTTATCACTCTAGTTCAATCCCGGTTCGTGTAAAATTCTGCACCCTCGGTACGAGAACGTCTTTCTTTGTGAAGGGATATAATAGATGTTAACTGTTTGATCGTCACAGAGGTGGGAATACACGTCGCTGAAAAATAGTAATGAGGCCGAAAATATCTGCCTTGGCTCCATCTCGCCTCGTTGGTAGCGTAAGACGAGCCACACCTGCCGTCGTCGCACAAATATCCACGTATCTCATTATAGAGCACAGAGACTTATTCATAGGACACGCAGCTGTGACAATATTGCCCTCTAAGACAGCAAAAGCATACCTATAACTCGCGCATTTCCCAATCAGTGGCAAATTACATCGTATTGAAGCAAGCTAATTAGAAGCAAAAAGTATTGGAAATCGTAGACTGAATGCTGCAAAACAGTATGAACTTATGTCAGCAACATAAGAAAATCAGTCCGACAAAACAGTTCTGACCACATTCAACCAGACGTTCATACGGTAAAATCAAACGGTTGCCTTACGTACGAGGAGTACTTTTATTGTTGTCAGTAACAAACTGCTGTTAATTCAGGTTGTTAGCATCTTATTTAAATGGCGTCTGAGAACCGAAAAATAGACGCAATACGGACCAGTTACATTGACAATAATTCTGGCAATAATTGTGGAGGTAAGTCATTTCATTTTGACACTCCGAAGATTGCGTATCATATATGACCTTCCCATCTTTCAAGGAACGGTGATATACTCCTGTTTTATGACATTGTGTCCGTCCACTGTTGTACCGAGCGAGGTGGCGCAGTGGCTAGCACACTGGACTCGCATTCGGGAGGACGACGGTTCAATCCCGCGTCCGGCCATCCTGATTTAGGTTTTCCGTGATTTCCCTAAATCGCTCCAGGCAAATGCCGGGATGGTTCCTCTGAAAGGGCACGGCCGCCTTCCTTCCCTAATCCGATGAGACCGATGACCTCGCTGTTTGGTCTCTTTCCCCAAACAATCCAATCCAATCCCAATCCACTGTTGTAATAGCCAACAAATATTTAGCTGAAATGTCAAGCTGTTTTGACCAAGGGCAGCAAAATAAATATGCAGCTTGCACATTTATTTATGTATTATTCAAAATAAAATATTATGAACTATCTGCACCGTATTGGCATCGTACTTTGCGCATTAACATCGAGAAAACGGCAATCGGAATGGTCTGCTGTGTCAGATCCTGAACTTCTTGTAAACCGCTCACACTTCATGTGTCTCCAAATGCTTTCGCAAATCATATGTTCCCTCGTCAGATTTTATGCTAATAATGGGGACTTAAAAAGAAGGGCTGCAATCAGTCAGTGAACACTAGAGACAGAAAGCTGTGCGCTGGTGACAAATTCATGATACTAGTACAGAAATGTGTGCACTGTTCTGTAAAGTGTATTTCGAATAGGTTTCCTGCGTAAAAGTAAAATGTGAGTGGTAAATCTGAAACTATAAAATACAAGTTGTAATTGCACTTTTTATTTTATGCAGGTTTTCCTCGCATTACTTCTAAATCGTTCGTTCTGTCATACTATTCACATGTCTATACCACTCAACACTCTTTTCAGGTCTTTGTTGTAACCAACGTTCTGTGAATTGTGTGCATAGTGGCCTATTCTATAACAGAGAGTATTTTGGTTAGGTGGTCCCGCTGAAGCTGAAGAAAACAAAACTTAGTGTTGCAGGAATTGAATGAAGTTATTCTTATGTCATAGTCCGCAGCTCGTGGTCGTGCGGTAGCGTTCTCGCTATCCGCGCCCGGGTTCCCGGGTTCGATTCCCGGCGGGGTCAGGGATTTTCTCTGCCTCGTGATGACTGGGTGTTGTGTGGTGTCCTTAGGTTAGTTAGGTTTAAGTAGTTCTAAGTTCTAGGGGACTGATGACCATAGATGTTAAGTCCCATAGTGCTCAGAGCCATTCTTATGTCATAAAATTATTTCTGGTGATGATGTAGTGAAGTTAAACCATGGCGGCTGCTTGCCAAAATCTTTCACTGCCTTCCATCAATACGGCAGAACAATAACACCAACGTCTACCCAGCAGTTATTGTTTGACAGAGCTCCTGAGATAGTTGAAACTTGGATACAGACTGCACCCTTTAGTGGTGCGTGGATGAAGTACACACGTGAGAAGTCTTTCTCCAGTCTGTTACCGTAAGGACGTTAATTCGCCATTTACTGCTGTTGATGGAGCTTTCACAGGATAATGTTAATTTTAGCAGCGCCAGTACTGTTTAGAAGGGGAATCGGCGAGTAATTCAACTGCTCCGGTAAGGTCTGGGAAGCCAAAGCATGGCTGCCTTTCTTGTCATACCGCCAGCCGGAGGAAGCGAGTCGCGGATGAAATGAAACTGGTGTGTTTTACGCAGACGCAAAACTGCTTTTGTGGTAGCAGCGAGCGCCGGTTAGCGAGATGAGCGCGCTGATTAAATTCCCGGCCAGGAAGTCCTCGTACAAGTTTTCGGTTTCCCTTAATCAAGACAGCCACCCTTTGTTAAGCGCACGACTTTTTTCTGTCCAATTCTGCACTCAGAATTAATGAAAGGACTTTTGGTGCATTTACGTAGATGGCATCTGCAGAAGTGTCGCATTCCATTTATGCCTCTCTTTTATGAATTTTGACGCAAACGTAGTCTGTTTGTGCCATAATGCACTTAAAATACATAAGCGCGATGGTATTTAAACATTCGACATGGTCAACACTGCTAATTACTCAAGTAGCTGGGCAGTTCTTCGTCCTAATCAACTGCTTGAGATGCGATGGTATACTGGTAAGGAATTTCCAAAATCCTGCAAGACAAAGTGAATGAAATCACGGTTCTTGGAAGAAGAAGGCAAAAAGAAAGGAAAATTAGCGCGGTCATTTGAGACGGAACACAAACTCGAACCAAAAAAAAGTGCAGAAGGTAATCGGCTCTTTCCTTGTAAAATAAAACATCTTCGCGTTGACCGCAGATGATTTAGGGGACCTACAGAAAATCTAAATCAGGATGGCTGGACGAAGATATGACCCCTGCCCCTCCCGGTCACAGGTTCAGTGTCTTAACCACGGCGCCATCTCCCTCGGTAATGGTTCTTGAACACATGTAGTGAGCCTGTAACAGACACTAACTTCTCTATTACCAGATTCAGTGTTTGCTAATTATCAATTTTGTATGTACACAGATCTCATCAGTAATATTAGAGCTATAGGTTTTTATATTTCTAAGCCATTCCCAGGCGGATCATTGCGCAAGTTTCGAAAAGAGGATGGTAATCAGTCACCGCAATATGCGCTGAAAAACAAATTCCGTAGATTTGATTTTCTTTAGCCATCTCGGCATTTTTACTCTCGTAAATATAGGTGCCTTGTGATATCTCCATACAGAAGTCATAAACAGTTTTGTTATATTGTTCTTCTCCTCCTCCTACTTCTTCCACTACAACTACTACTAATGCCACCACCACCACCACCACCACTACATGCTTTCCCATCGTTATATCAGTTAAACAATAGCATTATCTCCGTTTTAGTCATTCGTTTACATTTAGATATTTTACTACGGTTCTTTTCAGTATCTTACTGATCTTTCCTGACTTTCAAAACAATGTTATCCTCTTCTCCTGTGCTACTGATAAAAATATTCCCGAAATACTATTGAAAATAAATAAAAAAGCATGTGGATACCGTGTTTGCTCTCTCGTCTGTGAAGAACCATTCAAAATCTGAAGAGCCATTCAAAATCTTTTATCATGAATTGGGTTCAATTTGATAATTTATTTATTACTGTTCCTCGACATTGTTCCAAACCTCTTTAAATTTTGGACCCCGTAATTGGATAATGATATAAACAGGCTGTAAACTATGTCTTATGATCCATTCATTTAATATACAGTTTATTTAGCATGATCAAATATCTATGCGACTCGCGCTGCAACAGTCATCATTCATATGTGATGCAGAGATCCTCGATAGTTATGACCAAGGCGAGCGGTAACTCCGTGAAACATATTTTGCAAGAATTCTTCCACGTGCCACCAACGACGGAAGCGAAACCCCAATATCTCTAATATTTTTCATCTGTTTATACTGCATATTATCCATAAGACATCACTGGCCACAGAGTAAGCTAATAAACAATGCGAATAACACGACGAGCATCTTCTTCTAATGACAAGAGGGAAGTACTATGTATATCACAGACAAACAGTTAGTGACGGATTTCTCAATTAATTGGCGTTTACTCACAAGTATCGGTGAACAATTACCATAACCATTTTTCTAACGTATCAGAAAGCGTATTGTACAAGTTTCTTTTGCAATTCGCCTTGTTAGAGTTCAGCAACTGGAAACTTTTTTTTACACCGCGTTTACTGGTTATAATTTCTTATTCTTCTTCATTACCACGAAAATAAAGTAACGGGTGCTCACAGACAACAATATGGTTATGTATAAAGAAATGTCATTTACACAGATTTTGGGTAAGAATTGTTGAATTTATGGAATGACTAAGATAGAAGTAAAATTGTCCTCAACCGGAATGTTTGTTTGAACACCACAGTGCGTGTGGTCGTATTGAAGATGGAATGCCCCTGTCTTCCTCTGATCTTTGAACTGACTTGTCCAGGCGACTATAGGCGAACTTCAGTTTAATGTGATTCCGAACTGCGGTACTACTTACCATTTTTCACCTTAACAAGTCATTGTCAATGATAAAAGAAGTGATTAGTAACCGAAACAAAACCTAGGCCGACTGGGAATTTAATACCGAACATTGGATTCGTAGTCTATTTTGACTATTTAAAGCGTAGTCTCGACACAGTTACATCATTTTACAGATATTCAATAGCATCCTGCATGAAACATAATTTTCTTTAGATTACAGTTAGTGGAGGAAGTACGGTAAACGTAATGTTCCAGTACAGCTACCCACTTATCAGGCAATATGGTATTTACAAAGTGAATAGTGGGTAGACACGAATCTTCACTAAACTCCTCGTTATTGAATAAACGACGCACTTAACATGGCAACTCACACAGCCGAGTGCAGAAAATGTGCAGAACTTTTCTTCTGTCGCATATGATTGGCAGAGAATCTTGATCTTCCCAAATTTGGAAAAAGGTTTGATGATAAAAGTTATCCATGTGCGCGAGTAACAAAGAAATGTGCTCAAACGTTTAACAAACATTTCTCACACATAGAAGGATAAAATTTGTTACATTGAAATCGACGCGGAAACGTTTTATTTCCATATCAGGGCTCATTTTCTACTTCTCTTCATAATCAGATCATTCGAGGGAAATACAGATAGAACGAACCAGTAATAAATTACCATCGATAATCCTCACGAAATTCTGTCAACGTTTCGTGACTTTGTTAGTGCTTCATGTTATTCCACCCAGATTCAACGATGAAACGTATCATGCTTTCTTTGAGAATACTCTTATCTGTTCTGCTGGAACATGTGCCTTTACGAGAGCGACAAGACATGCACTTCATGCACGATGTAGCTCCTCCTCTTTTCAGTGTTCATGTTCGTTCATGTTCGTAGGCTTTTAAGTAACAGATTCCGTGACATGTGGCTAGGTGGAGATGGACCAATTTCTCCAATCCTTTCGGACCTAAACCCACTAGACTTTTTATTTATGAAGGCATGTGGAAGTTTTTGTATACCAAACTCTGGTACAAAATGTGTGTAGTCCTCGCGTACGTATTACGGAAGGCTGCTAAACAGTACGCATTTCTCCAGGATACATCGGCACATCGGGGATTAAATGCGACGGCGGTTGATGCATGTATCCTTCCTAACGGAGAGATTTTTGAGCATTTAATTTAGGGAAGTGTTTCACACTGTGTTGATACGTCTTTTTCCTGTGTGTTTCAAATGACTAATGTGATGATGAGGAGAAGTAGAAAAAGGGCTCTAACATAGAAGCAAGCGTTTCCGGATCCATGTCCATATATTTTCTTCCACTACGCCTGAAGAATGTTTCCTGAAAGTTTGGTCACACCTTTTTCTTACACCCTGCGAAAGTGATACTGTGCATTACGTCAAGCCAAACGCTGAAATCTAGCGAGGAGTGCCATGTTCAAAATACTGGGCAAGTTCGAGAGAAACTGTAACGGATCATTTTCGGGCTGCGTCCGTGGGCGAATGCTGGCCGCTATTGTGAGCGAAACGCCGGTTTCCGAGTGACGGGCGAAATACGGCTATTCTCCAGCGGCAAGATAAAGGGTTCGGTTCCACTAATCCGGTTAACGTGTGGTGGCCTGGCCCGACTGGGTGGTCTTCAAAGGAGAGTGTGTTTCCCACAGAGTGGCTGCTGTTTCCAGGTACCATTTGGGCAACTAACTTCTGAACGTGGAAGTGTCGGCGGCAGCAGCACTTTACGGTAGCAGGAAATAACCAATCGCAGTGCTTGCTCACTGCTCTGTAGACTGATCGGCTTAAACGTCGAGTGTGAAAAGAATGTCGTGGAGCTATGAACGTCTTCGAAATTGAGGAGTCGGTCGATGGCCCCGTTAGTGTGCAAGACACGAGTTTGAGCCATCTGGGGCGCAGGTGATGTTGAGGTGTATTTCGGAAGTTCGTAGTCAGGGAGCAGTAAGGTTGTTCTCTAGAGCCGGCCGCGGTGGTCTAGCGGTTCTAGGCGCTCAGTCCGGAACCGCGCAACTGCTGCGGTCGCAGGTTCGAATCCTGCCTTGGACATGGATGTGTGTGATGTCCTTAGGTTAGTTAGGTTTAAGTAGTTCTAAGTTCTAGGGGACTGATGACCACAGATGTTAAGTCCCATAGTGCTCAGAGCCATTTGAACCATTTTGTTCTCTAGATGTGGGAAGTTCAGTAGTGTGAGGGAGTGCGTTCCCTTTCGCACTCGGGGAACGCCTTAATCTATTGCTGGTTTTCGAGGTTGGCGTTGATGTTAGCGAGCGTATGCGGACTGTTAAGCAAGAGGCGGCCTAACAGAGTGTGAAGCAACTACACTGAAGAGCCAATAAACTGGTACACCTGCCTAATATCGTGTAAGGCCCCCGCGAGCACGCAGAAGTGCCGCAACACGATGTTGCATGGACGGGACTAATGTCTGAAGTATTGCTGGGGGGAATCGACACCATAAATCCTGCAGGGCAGTCCATAAATCCGTAAGAGTAGGAGGGGAGTGAAGATCTCTTCTGAACAGCACGTTGCAAGGCATCCCAGATATACTCAATAATGTTCACGTCTGCGGAATTTGGTGGCCAGCGGAAGTGTTTAACTCAGAAGAGTGTTCCTCGAGTCAATCTGTAGCAATTCTGGACTTGTGGCGTATAGCATTGTCCTGCTGGAATTGTCCAAGTCCGTCGAAATGCACAATGGACATGGATGGATGGATGCAGGTGATCAGACAGAATATTTACGTACGTGTCACCTGTCAGAGTCGTATCTAGACGTATCAGGGGTCCCACATCACTCCAACTGCACACGCCCCACGTCATTACAGAGCCTCCACCAGCTTGAACAGTCCCTTGCTGGCATGCAGAGTCCATGGATTCATGAGGGTGTCTCCACACCCGTACACGTCCATCCGATCGATACCATTTGAAAAGGAACTCGTCCGACCAGATAGCATGTTTCCAGTCTTCAACAGTCCAATGTCCATGTCGACGGGCCCAGGCGTGGCGTAAAGCTTTGTGACGTGCAGTCATCAAGTGTACACGAGCGGGCCTTCGGCTTCTAAAGCCCATATCCCTGTATTTGAATACGCGTGCCTGTACCAGTTACTTTGGCCCTTCAGTGTAGATAGCTGGAGGCATTGTATAATGAACGAAGAGGGCTTGGCGAGGGTTATTACAAAAAGAATAAAGTGTGTTTTCCTCCAATAGAAATCTTTAGTGTGCAATTCACTTGTATGTCGTTACCCTCTTTGACTTCAGACAGTATTCCTGTGACATTCACAGAAGAGATGGGAGAAAGCGGTTGGTGACGGTGTAGTGACTGGTGGCAATGTTTGCTGTCCAATCCAGTGGTCCGACTTGGCGGTTTTTGAAGGTAGTCAAATGGCTTCAGAGCAATGAATAGTGTTACAAACGAAGTGACTGTTGGGTTGTCTCGCGGGTCCAGGCGAGGCTGGTGACCGTTATTTGGCTTTATAGCGTAAATCAGGTAGGGCCTAGAAATCGTTCAGGTTTGCCAACAAACGTTTGGGAGGACGTCTACGGAGTAATACGTCGCTTGCTTTATTTCGTGCACCACACGGCGCTAAGAGTTGGTAGACTCTGGCCGCGACCGCGATAGGACTTCACCAGACGCTATAGAAGCTCCGAGACGACGAACGAGGAGAATCGTTTCCAAACGAAGTTTAAATCCTCAGAGGGCTATCCCGATTTAGGTTTTCAACTTCTCGCATAAATCGTTCCATGAAAAAGTCTGTTGGTTATTATCTACGTCAGCCTTGATAACTCAGATCGCCTCAATACTGACAGGGCGTAAATCATTTTCCCTTGATTTACGAAATACATTAAACGTAATTCGAAATGAGCAGAAATTCGGACATAACCGTTTGATAAAATTCAACGCGTTTGTGTCCGTTGTGGTCTGGGTAACTTTAACCAGCGCTTCAGACGGAAAGACCCGTCAAAGTCTGATTACACGATTCCCAGACAATCACTGGGAAAACAGGTATCTGGAAGTATTTGTACGGAGCGATATGAAGTGGATCGATGATACAAAATTAATTATATGAACGGCAGATGTCAGACTAAAATATATCGGCAAAATCCTCAAGAAATGCAGTCTACCCACGGAAGAGGTGCTGTAGCTTACGAGCCCCTCGGTCGACCGAAAGCTGTGTATTGCCCTTCAGTCTGGAGCCCTTGTTTGAGTAAGCCGGCCGGAGTGGCTGAGCGGTTCTAGGCGCTTCAGTCTGGAACTGCGCGACCGCTACGGTTGCAGGTTCGAATCCTGCCCCGGGCATTGATGTGTGTGATGTTCTTAGGTTAGTTAGGTTTAAGTATTTCTAAGTTCTAGGAGACTGATGACCTCAGGAGTTAAGTCGCATAGTGCTCAGAGCCATTTGAACCATTTTGATATCTCCAGTGTGGATGCGCCACCGACTCGAACTCTTACGGGAATCGGCAAAATGCCGCGAGTAATGAGAATAATGAGCAAGGGGCCCTACATTCGTAGTGTGTGGATAGGTTGAAAACTGGGTCTGACAGGAGGTCCGTACAGCTGCGATGACCACTGTGACTGGATGGCATAATGGTCAGAATCTGCCTACTAAGCAGGACACACGGGTTCGAGTCTCCGTCCGCCACAAATTATCAGCCTTCCACATTGATTTAAATCAGTGCCCACTCGCAGCCAGTGTCTGTAATTCATGCGTCGTAATTAATGTCTTGCTGTTGTCACATATACTTGATGGTACTGGCCAACCTAAAAACAATCCACTCCTTATAGCTATAATTATTAATCTGGAAATGAAGTAAATACTGACGTAATGTTCAGTACACTGTCCTCAGTCACCAATAAAAATATTTGCACTTATATCTATTACACTCTGTATATGGAGAGATTCGTATTACCCGCCAGGGTAGCCGAGAGCGCTAATGTGCTGCTTCCTGGGCTCGGGCAGGCGCACCGGCCTCGGATCGAATCCGCCCGGCGGATTAACGACGAGGGCCGATGTGCAGGCCAGCCTGGATGTAGTTTTTAGGCGGTTTTCCACATCCCGCTAGGTGAATACCGGGCTGGTCCTCATGTTCCACCTCAGTTCCACGACGGCTCGTAGACAACTGAACACATTCGCACTATTCCATGGATTACGCTCGATGCAGGCAGTTGTGGTACACTAATTCCGTCCTGGGGGGGGGGGGGGGGTATGGGGTGGCGGCAGGAAGGGCATCCGGCCACCCCATAACCATTAACATGCCAAATCCGATTACGATGGCTGTAACTGCGGGACAAGGCTCAAGCGATAGATAGAATGGAGAGATTCGTATTGCTCTCTTTTGCCCAACAAACATTTTATTTAATTTATACATTAAAGGTATTCGAAACCGCGAATATGTACAACCATCAGCTGTAGAATGGAAGGACGACAATGAAAATTTGTGCCAGACCGGGACTCGAACCCGTATTTCCCGCTTATCGCGAGCAATTGCCTTACCGGTCGGCTATCCGTGCACGACTGACTGCGAGACCCAAACTTCCATAGGCCATCACCCATGTGTCTACATCATGTACCCATACATCCATTATGTATATTCCTGTACAGTAGAGACATTTTACTTGAAAGTCACTTGTCTGGTGTCGGCGAATAAATGCGATATCGCAGTGCCTGTGTTATTCTGAATTGTGATGCAAGGTTCCTCTGCACATACACGCCTGTCGAAAGGAATTGAGACTAACATAGGCACTACAATATCGTACTATTTAATTTTGGTGCAGTTCCTCAAACAACAAGAAGTGAGAATATGCAAAACAGGTCAAATCTCTTGTCTGTTGGTGAACACAGTGAGAGAACTGAGCTTCCTGATTAGTTTATGTGCGCGTTTATTTTAACTTTTTATCTAACTGTACCCACTCTGTGTTTCATTTACTAAATCTCCATTAATGTCCATTTCTGGTGTTGACAGTTTGTTATTGCTTGCTTGAAATTGCAGAATATGAGTGGAAATACCGCAGATGAATACGTTTGCCTCATTTTGCAGGTCATTGCATACTTTCACCGACTCTAAGGACCCGGTGTCAACGCGGTGTTGATCGTCAAATTCGAGCGCCGCCGCACCAAACCGAAAACGGTGGCAGTAACGCATCCGAGGTCCAGTGTCCGAAAGTCGGGGAGAAGGAACGTGTGTTCGGGCGATAATTGACAAGCGACGTGGAAGAGCGAAGTCCGTCACATTTGGTGCGCGTTTGCGTGGTGGCGTCTGGGAGGGGCTGCGACGGTAATGGAAGCTGCAGGATAAAGACGGGAACAGTAGGCTGGCATGCCCCGCATCTCGTGAGAGCAGCTTTCACGGCGGCATCGCGCGGCTCGGGTTTCGGGCGCACACGTGCTTCTAATTGGATGCGACATGGAAGGGATTAGGTTGCCGTAAGATTTTGCGCTACACACGTGAAGTGCGGCTTCCGTGGGGAGCTCGCAGGCATATAGCCGGCAGCACAATGGCTGCCGCCGCAATTCCTCCACACGTTCTCAGCTCCGCGCTTCTCTTTTCTTCTGGCCGAGCCGACTTCCCTGGGAAGCCCGAGCTCGACGCGCCAGGTTTACGAAACATCGAGGTGGCAGGGCTCGCTTCCGCCAGGGACGGGGTTCGAGTCCCCCGTCGGCCCGCCTGAAATAAGTTTTCTGTGGTCTCTCTGAATCGCAGAGGGGTAGGGAGTGGAATGGAGATACCTTTGTCCAGCTGTCTTCACGTAGACGGGGTTCTAAATTGGAACGTACTTTGCATGGCCGACGGCATGCATGTATAAAATTTTCCCGGTGTTCAAACCGTGCCATGTATCGAGTTTTTGAAACTAATTACTGTCTCCTTCGTCAGGAGCATAATCAGATGTTACATCCTCTCGGAGAGGCAACTGATTTCGTCGCGGATATCTTGATGAAGAACGTGGTGAAAAGCTACAGTTCAGACCCGACGCACCTTAACGTCGACAAATTTGTGTAGATATTAATGGGCTAGTATTGGATCTATGATACGAACTAGGTTTTCAAATGCCGCTGGAATCTGAATGGCCTGACGCACAGCGATAGGTCAGAAAAACCATTTTCTGGAGCGCCACATTCAAATGGCATTGCAACCACTCACATACAATTTTGCTCTGGTTTCCCCGTACCACTTTAGACTAATGCTATGGAGATAAATGCACTTCTTTCTTTGTCCAAATAATGCAGTGTTCCAATGTATTGCGTAGTTGACGGGACATGAAACCTGTCTTCGGAGAAACGGTACAAAAAGAAAAAAGCTCCGTAGAAAGTAAAAAGAGAAGGAAGAAGACGACATCAAGCCCACATTTCGAAGACAAAAATGAATGTTTCATGTTCATTACAAGTACGTACTCATATTAGTGTCTGGCAAAGTCTTCGATATTATAATACTACTATGACAGTTCAGTCAGACCGATGACCTCGTACTTTGGTCCTCTCCCGCCTTTAAACCAACCAAACAGTTCAGTGCGTTAGTCACCTAGTTACCGAAATATAAATGCCGACAGTATTAGTTTAGGTTCGCAAATCCGAGGGCGCTGTTTAGTGAGGTTAGGTTGGTTTTCACCTCCCTCTACCGGAATACAAGGCTGATTCTCTGTTCCACTTGAAATAAATACTGAGTAAACACAACGGCACGACATAAACGTGTGAACTGGTCGTACATGTAGCTGAGAAATCATACGAACCATCTTTACAGCGAATAGAGAACATGCTTCAGTACGTATGTACTTCATTTTTCCAACAGAGAGGTAATTTTAGTGGTACAATTTTTTAGCATTTGATAATTATCGAGTAGGGGCTGGCGGCCAGTTTTCACAAGAACTGTAGTATCTGTCATCTCGAGTAAATAATGCACATAGACTGAAAAGAAATTCGAAAGTCATTGTACCGCAAATGGCTCAGAAATGAACATACATTTATTTTTTAATGTTGAAACTGAGATTTACCTGCAGGAGAAAAGTGGAAGACGGTTCTCGTATCTCGACTAAAACAAGAGAATAATTTAATAACTGCTTTGCAGTTTGTATAGCGTATTTGCTATGGTTTTCAGGATTTTTCGGGCCTATCGGCACATCCTCGCCGGCCGCTGTGGCCTAGCGGTTCTAGGCGCTTCAGTCCGGAAACGTGCTTCTGCTACGGTCGCAGGTTCGAATCCTGCCTCGGGCAAGGATGTATGTGATGTCCTTAGGTTAGTTACGTTTAAGTAGTTCTAAGTCTAGGGGACTGATGACCTCATATGTTAAGTCCCATAGTGGTTGGAGCCTTTTGAACCAATTTTTGCACATCCTCAGGCAAGTGTTACTTAAATGTAGCTTAACACCTAAATACATTGATGAACCAAAACATCTTGAGAACTGTTCACCGCCAGATTTAATGCCGCTTGCAGGCGTTGTCCGCACGTGATGCGAGAAGGAAATTATATAAGTGTAGATTATTTTAACGACGATACGGGCCACGAATGAGGAAATCCATTGACATATGCTAGTTTGGGAAAGGGAAGATTGATATAGTCCGACACTTGGAAAACAGCATCTCGAGAGTGGTTGGTTGGTTGATTCGGGGAGGGGACCGAACAGCGAGGTCATCGGAACCATCGGATAAGGGAAGGTTGTGGAAGGAAGTCGGCCGTGCCCTTTCAAAGGAACCATCCCTAGATTTGCCTGTTTAGGAAAATTACGGAAAACCTAAATCAGGATGACCGGTCGCGGGTTTGAACAGTAGTCTTCCCGCCGGCCGTAGTGGCCGAGCGGTTCTAGGCGCTACAGTGTCGAACCGAGGGACCGCTACGGTCGCAGGTTCGAATCCTGCCTCGGGCATGGACGTGTGTGATGTCCTTAGGTTAGTTAGGTTTAAGTAATTCTAAGTTCTAGGGGACTGATGACCTCAGATGTTAAGTCCCATAGAGCTCAGAGCCATTTGAACCAGTAGTCCTCCCGAACGCGTGTCCAATGTGCTAACCACTGCACCACCTCGCTCGGTCATCTCGGTAATGGGGAAGCTGATTGGCTGTTCACGTGCCAGTGTCGTGAGCATCTATGGAAAGTGCTTGAGTGGCTGTCAAACCTCGTATAGGTGGCGAGGTGTTGGACGTCTACGCCGACGTTGAGGTAGGTGGTTTGTTCGCTCTGAAAGCAGGATAAGCGGCGATCTGTGGCAGACTTGACGACAGCGTACAGTGCTGGTGCAGGCGTAATTGTTTCGGACCACACCGTTTAGTGCACGTTGTTCAAATGGCTCTGAGCACTATGGGACTTAACATCTGAGGTCATCAGTCCCCTAGACTTAGAACTACTAAAACCTACCTAACCTAAGGACATCACACACATCCATGCCCGAGGCAGGATTCGAACCTGCGACTGTAGCAGCCGCGTGATTCCGGACTGAAGCGCCTAGAACCGCTCGACCACAACGGCCGGAGAGTGCACGTTATTGAACATGGGGTTCCGCAGCAGACAACCCCTGTGTGTTCCTATGTCGACCCAAAGACAAAGTCAGTTACGATTGCAGTTAGCACGACATCAGAGAGACTTGACCGTATACCGGTGGAAACTTCGCGTCTGGCGGATCAGCCACATTTCTTGTTAGACTAGGTCGATAATCGTGTCCGGATATGTCATCTTGGCGAAAGATTGCTCAAAATATGCATCGCGCCAAAGACACAGGCCAGTGAAGGCAGTATTATGCTACGGGAGGCATTCCGCTAGGCTTCCACGGGACCTGTAATACGAATCAAAGGCACCGTGACTGCTGTAGGCTTCGTGAACTCTATTGCTGTCCACCTGCATTCCTTAATGCTTGTTGTCTTACCTGACGTCGATGTCATCTTGCAGCAGGGTAACTGTTCGTGTCACAATGCCAGAAACGTCCTACACCGAGAGCATGGTAGTGAACCCACGTTGGTGTCTTGATCACTGTATTCTCGCGATCTGAACCCAATGGAATACATCTTGGACGTTATCGAACCGCCAGTTCTGGTACCACTTACTTCCAGAAATCTACCAAGGACTTCTCGAAATCATGCCATGTGCAGAATGGCTACTGCATTGCCTTCCAAAGTTGGACCAACACGCTACTCAAGCAGGTGGTCATAATGTTTTGGCTCATCAGTATAAGTGATGCTCAGCTGGTATCATCTAAAAATAGGCAGCCTGTCCCGGAACGCATTTACATCGGGGCCTAGAAGCCAGGAATTATACTACGTCTTTCTTGTGTATGTAGAACCAATTGTGCAGTTGATTTTAGACTGTGTTTCAGACGAACTACAGACTTGAAATCTTAAACATAGCTCAGAAATGGGTGACAATGCAATATTAACTCGCTTTCTTGTCTGTCCGATTCACCTAACTCTCATTTGGGGGGGGGGGGGGGGGGAGGGGTGAAAAAGTGTGTTAACGCATGACATGTCAGCCGCACTGCAGGACCGGTGTGTTGCGCGAGTAGTATCGGAATAATTTCCAAGCGGATTGCGAGCGAATGGACAGGGCTGAGCAGAGAGAGGCAAGAAGAAGAGACTGACATCGCTTTCTTGCCTGTCTGTTCAGTACAAATTTTGCAGTTGATTGTAAATTAACTTTCCGATGAGCTACAAACCTGAATTTTAGACATATCACAGAAGTGGATGACAATACTTAATAACTCGCTTTATTGTCTGGTGCATGGCGAAGTGTACTTTATGTACCACTGCTGTTTCTCCTTTATTTCTCTTCCAGTATTGAATCGTTCACTGGAAGAACGAAGGCTGGTAAGCCTCTGTGTGAGCTCTGATCTCTATAATTTTTACTTTCACCGTGTTTTCGCGAGATACACGTAGGAGGAATCAATATATAGGTGAAGAGAAAGTAAACCTGAAAATTTTTTACAGGCCTCTGTTGTAAACTCATAAAAATGTTTGAAATCAACTGAAAAATTACACGCACACAAGACTAAAAATCAGAAAATAATTATTTAAATAAAAATTATTTTTTTATGTATCACGTTTTAAATTGGACTAAAAGTATGAAATATTTTCTCCTAGTCCCATACAAATTCCTAACCCCCATACAGATAGCCCTGAAAATTTGTGATTGCGGATAATGTAGCTATGAAACTACTTGTAAGATTTAAAACGAAAACCGTATGAGGCATGCAATACCTAGCTGATGCATGAATAGTTCACCTCCTTACTATTAAACTAATTATACTACAACTACAGCCTGCGAACACTTTCTGCTTTCCCTTCTGCTTATTTTCTTCCCAAGTTCCAGCAACTCTTACGAACAGTATACCAGTACCCTGCGACAAGACACACAGGGGCATATAATTTAGAGGATAGCAATAATGGCGATCACAACGAAGTTTGCCGGTGATGATGCGTTGCCTGTTGAGACGAACTCTCGCGAGAAAATTGTTTTGACCTTTCGTTTAACCTTCAGGAACAGGCAGATGGTATAGTGACTGACAGTTAGCATTTCACGCACTTATACACGTCCTTCACGCGATTGGTTGCTATAAGGCGGCGCGCGGGGGTAGAAAGATGAAACGGGTCAAAATATGAAAGAGAATCACCAGAGAATTTAGAGCATTGCGGAATGATTCTGTCTAAAAGATAATGAACTGCCCATCATAAAGCGTCTTTGAGGTACTTAGTATTCGTAATAAGTCGCATGAGGATGACGAACTAACCCTTAAAACCAGGTGAACCTGTTGCAGTTATTTCCGTCATTAGCGAAAGTTTGTAAAATACACGCTTAAGGATCTCGGGAGATAAAGAACAGAGAAAATGCATCTTTTAATGCGAAAGTGTCCAATTAGTAAACAGAAATTCTTAGAGCTGTCACATGAACGCCGATTCCACGAAACATGATGTCAGCAACAGTAGTAAAACCATACGAAAGCGACTGGATGTCTCAATTTTTGTCTCTGGCAAGCAGACTTCAAAACTCACTATTATCTTTGTCGAAATGGCAGAAGCATAAGAAAAGCTTCTGTTTCGGTGTATGATGCGCTGTTAAGAAACTAGCATCGTGGCAGTAATGTGGTTTCATTTGTCTAAACCGTGAACATTATTTGTACCACTGTCATTACTACTATCACACATTCATTGATTTAGTTTACTTAATTTCTTAGTTTTTCCCCATATTTCTAATTTCCAGAAACATTCTTCTGTAAAGAAGGACTTTTGACTTCGGTTTTCATGCACTACTTTTAGTTTTCATGCCCTACTTTGAAGTGTTAATATTTTCCTTGTTGGTGAAGGTGAAATACAAAGTTTAGATGTAAGTAGCATGCTTCATTAAACGTTTTGCAAGGTGTACAGTCCACACTCGCCAAGTACTCAAAATGGGGCGGCAGCTTGCAAAATTTCCTTATTTTGTGAACAGATGTGACATTATTTGTTAGTCTATAGTGCCGAATCTACATTTTCAACCTTGACAACCAGGTGGTAACCGGGGTGGGGGGGGAACGAAAAAACGCGAAATTTTCTCACTTGTTCCAGTTTCTCTCTCTCTCTCTCTCTCTCTCTCTCTCTCTCTATATATATATATATATATATATATATATATATATATATATATATATATATATATAGAGAGAGAGAGAGAGAGAGAGAGAGAGAGAGAGAGAGAGAAAGTGGAACAAGTGAGAAAATTTCGCGTTTTATATATATATATATAATGCGTCCTAAGGCAAAAAGCACTCGCTAAATTCTTCTAGTGCGTTAAATTTCCTACAGTTTGCACTGGTTAAATGCCTATTTACATAAGATACTTACAAAGATACAGAGCTCCAAACAAACGGCAAATTTCTCAAATCTTAAAAATACTGCAAAAAGTGGATGTTTTAGAATCATAATTTTTACAGTAAGAAAACACAGTGCCCACACAAGCGTCTGCCGACAGCAAAATGTGTCAAAGGCTTCCTAATAACAAACTGTTTTCTGTGAACGTGACGTCAAAACTGTTTACATTCCTAACAGATCATGGGAAAATATTGCGAATACTTGTTTGAGAAATGTTACTTTCAAAGTAAATTTCCTTTTACGCAAGATGAATTACGTTACGTATGAGAATATGCGATGAATTTCTTAAATTATGGAGCGTTTGACTCTCATTAAAAACTCAACACTTTCAGGACCAGCCACCTGGAAAAATTTAGGGCCCAGAAGACCAGCCCTTTATGCCATTATTTAAAATTTTACTGGCTCGTTTGTGTTTAATATATCTTAAAGGGCGACACACGTTACAAAAAACCAGTATTATACATGACAGCTTAGCTTTACTTGTATGTATATTAATTTAAACCATTAACTTTTCCTCTTTGTTTGTTCTCGTTAGTTACCAGTCATGCTACGATTGTCTGACTGTATCACGTGTCCTGTGCTCTGAGTATCCGCTGTAACTGGCTGGCGAGATCACGTGACGTGATCTATGATTGGCTGACAAAAGCGCATCGCAATCTCGATTTCAGTGCTTTGGAAGCAACCGTCCTGTATTTGTGGGCCACGGATTCATTCTTTCGTAATACGAAAATATGCAGTGCACATGTCGCTGTGCATCAAAGAACTTCCCAAACCATGTTGTATTTTGCTGGTTCTCGTTTCATAAAGTGCCGGGAAAGTGCATAAAATTTTATCATTCAAAGTATTGATAACTTTACAGTTCTTGTTACTTAACGAGGAAAAAAATGTACTTCTAGTTGGGATGTAGTGTATTTTCACTCGGGAATAAGTGTGTTTTTAACTGATAAATCCGAGATACATCTGGGAATTTTCTTCTGATCAGTCTATACAGTCTGAACATTTTTATAACGTTTTTTTTAAATTGCAACAATTTACACTTTTTTAAATACACATTTAGCTGATAAGAAATGTGATTTATTGGGGGAGGGGGGAGGGAGTGTTATCTCGGTTGTTAAGCTTTGACATTTAGGAGCATGTGCCATGAAAAACTTGCGTTTTTGCCATTTTTTACGCTCCTTAGCTGAAATGAACCTCCCGTTATGGGTAGGGGGCTGTTCTTGATATTGAGCGATGACCGTTAGAGGCATCTACCATCGTTCTTTTCAAAGAAGTTGCTCATTTAAAATTATAATGCTAAAACCAACGGTTTTTGAAGTTTTTTATAATTTGAGATTTTAGCTGTGCCTTTGATGCCCTGTATTTCGGTCATATTGTGGTGCAAATGTACGTTTGACCAATGAAATTTGTTGAGCATTTTACGCTCAGCAAGAAAGGTCTGAGTGCTTTTTGCGTACGACTCCATTGGAAAAATTTCTCCTCACTAGTTGGCACAGGATTCTGGAGTCCGTAAACTTGGCCAATGATGACAAATGTCAATGCTCGTTCGGTAGGGAGATAATTTGTGTGTGGGATAGAGCGGGGAGGGGTCGTTGAGGAAAGTGTTTGTCCGGAAGCACATCTTCCAACACGAACATTTTGACTTTTTAATTCTCAGACTGATATGGAATTTTTGTAAATGTTAACTCGGGACATGCGGAGAAGTTTCTTAATAAGCCGTTGCGCAACATTTGTGGGCGCCTGTTGCTTAGGCCGGTAGACGGTGACTGATCGATGAGGGAACTGGGAAGATGTGACTGGTGCAGGTTGCGAACATAAACATGTCTAAACTTTATCGCGCTATGAACACCGACGTAGGCTGATTCGTACCGAAAGCGAACAGCGTTCTGGCATACGTTTCATTAATTCTTACGTTGTTCAAGTCGGTCGAACGAAACTAGTTCTGATTCCACTAACTACAATTCATTATTCGCTCGACAGATTTCGGTAACGGATTCTCATAATGGAATACAAATATCCCATCCTCTCTCTCTCTCTCTCTCTCTCTCTCTCTCTCTCTCTCTCTCTCTCTCTGCGTCTAAAGTCTGATAGGCTAGTTTTAAAGGACGTAAATGACAGCTCCTTCTTACAGCCTATTTACTGAGTGATTTCTTGAATGCTAGAATGCCAGGCTTATCATTTCTCGCCCGAATACGACTGACGCACCTGCTAAAAGCTTGAGCATTTGAAGACTATGAGGTTGCAACATGGTTCGAAATGCAAGCTGCCCCGTAACTGGTTGAATACAGGGAGTTCGGAAACCCCCGTTACAAACTTCTGGGACTTGTGGAGGGGAGTTCAAACGGTTCTGAGGACTATGGGACTCCCCTAGAACTTAGAACTACTTAAACCTAACTAACCTAAGGACATCACACACATCCATGCCCGAGGCAGGATTCGAACCTGCGACCGTAGCAGTCGCGCGGTTCCAGACTGAAGCGCCTAGAGGGGAGTGAGTACATAACATTTTGAACAGGAACTTATGTTCGCAAACGTACCGTTTCCGTTCGACGACGGTTAAGATTCAGATGATTAACTTATCCACATCTGCGTGAGAAATTGATTAGGCGTGACGCGGTACAATTATTAGGTAACATTTCGAAAGGAAGCATAACGGAACATCCATTGATCACTTAAGCACAGTTGTTTGTATTAATATTTAACCATTACTTCTTTACATCAAAAAAGAACCCATCAAACTCTACGTACAGAACAGTGCCGACGTAATACATACACTCCATCCCACCTGGTGACTTTTCAATCCCAGAATTCGTGCCATCAGATCTTCCTCTGTCTCTACAGGAGTCTCACAAATAAAACTTCGCATACAACCCCACAAGAAGTTGTCCATAGGAGTGAAATCGGGCGATCGCGGTGGCCCTATTGCATACCAGGACAAGTAACTCCGAGACTTTTCTCTTTTCCCTCAGCAGATGTGGACGCGTTACACGTCTGAACTGAAACCGTCGTAGAACGGAAATGGTACTTTTCCGGACATGGATTCCTATTCAAAATATTATGTACTCACTCCCGTCTACAAGTCATAGAAGTTTCCGAACGCCCTGTATACTGATTACAAGGTTGTAGAAAATGAAACATACACGTTCCTCTTCATTTACGCCCATACTCTGCCTGTCTCATAGTTTTTACTGGCAGATAAACCGTGCCAGTACTTGAACTGAGTAACGCCGCTCTTCTTTGGGTCTTCTTTCTCTCCTCTATTAATAATAATTGCTGAGGGTTCCATTCTGATGAGCAGTACTTAAGAATCAGTCTAACGGGTGTTTTGTAAGTCACGTCTTTCGTGGATGAATTTCATTTCCTTACGATTCTTGCAACGAATCTCAGCCTGTTGTTTACCATTTTAGCAGTTAGTATCGGGTCGTGATCCTACTTCATGTCGCCCAGGACGGTAACTCACAAATACCGGGTGATCGAAAAGTGAGTATAAATTTGAAAACTGAATAAATCACGGAGTAATGTAGATATAGAGGTACAAATTGACACACATGCTTGGAATGACATGGGGTTTTATAAGAACAAAAAAAAAAAAAGTTCACAAAATGTCCGACAGATGGCGCTTCATCTGATCAGAATAGCAATAATTAGCATAACAAAGTAAGACAAAGTAAAGATGTTGTTCTTTACAGGAAATGCTCAATATGTACACCATCATTCCTCAACAATAGCTTTAGTCGAGGCATAATGTTGTGAACAGCACTGTAAAGCATGTCCGGAGTTATGGCGAGGCATTGGCGTCGGATGTTGTCTTTCAGCATCCCTAGAGATGTCGGTCGATCACGACACGATACACTTGCGACATCAGGAAACCCCAAAGCCAATAATTGCACGGACTGAGGTCTGGGGACCTGGGAGGCCAAGCATGATGAAAGTGGCGGCTGAGCACACGATCATCACCAAACGACGCGCGCAAGAGATCTTTCACGCGTCTAGCAAGACTTTGTTTTTTTTCCCCCTAATAAAACCCCATGTCATCCAACATGTGTGTCAATTTTTACCTCTCTATCTGCATTTATTTATTTATTTTATTTACACGTCAAGTTCCGTAGGACCAAATTGAGGAGCAAATCTGCAAGGTCATGGAACGTGTCAGTACATGAACTTACAACATAAAAGTAATAACAGATAAAAATGAATGTTCATGAACCTGAAAAAAAGTCAGTCCATAAGTTTAAGTAAACGCTATCAGCAATTCAATAAGAATCAGCTTAATTTTTCAAGGAACTCCTCGACAGAATAGAAGGAGTGACCCATGAGGAAACTCTTCAGTTTCGATTTGAAAGCGCGTGGATTACTGCTAAGATTTTTGAATTCGAGTGGCAGCTTATTGAAAATGGATGCAGCAGTATACTGCACACCTTTTTGCATAAGAGTTAAGGAAGTCCGATCCAAATGGAGGTTTGATTTCTGCCGAGTATTAACCGAGTGGAAGCTGCTTATTCTTGGAAATAAACTAATATTGGTAACAAGAAACGACAATAAGGAATATACATATTGAGAGGCCAATGTCAAAATGCCCAGACTCGTGAAAAGAGGTCGACAAGAGGTTCGTGAACTCACACCACTTTTTGCCCGAACCGCTCGTTTCTGAGTCAAAAATATCCTTCTAGAATGGGAAGAGTTACCCCAAAACATAATACCATACGACATAAGTGAATGAAAATAAGCAAATTAGACTAATTTACGTGTCGAAGTATCACTCACTTTTGATACCGTTCGAATAGTGAGAATGTCAGTATTAAGCTTTTGAACAAAATCCTGAACGTGGGCTTTCCACGACAGCTTACTATCTATCTGACCACCTAGAAATTTGAACTGTTCAGTTTCACTAATGATATGCCCGTTCTGTGAGATTAAAAACTCACAGAAACTGCAAAAACTGAGTCTTACTGTGATTTAACGTTAGTATATTTTCTACAAGCCATGAACTCATGTCATGTACTGCACTACTTGAAACAGAGTCAATGTTGCACACAACATCCTTTACTACCAAGCTAGTGTCATCAGCAAACAGATATATTTTAGAGTTATCCATAGTACTAGAGGGCATATCATTTATATAATTAAGGAACAGGAGCGGCCCCAACACTGATCCCTGGGGCACCCCCCCACTTGACAGTACCCCACTCAGATCCCACATCACAGCCGTTATCAACATTGTGAATAATGACCTTTTGCTGCCTGTTGCTAAAGTAAGAGGTGAACCGATTGTGAGCTACTCCGCTTATTACGTAATGGTCCAACTTCTGGAGCAATATTGTGAGACCAACACAGTGAAATGCCTTTGTTAAATCAAAAAATACGCCAAGCGTTCTAAACTTTTTGTTTAGCCCATCCAGTACCTCACAGAGAAAAGCGAATATAGCATTTTCAGTTGTCAAACGACTTCTAAAGCCGAACTGTACATTTGATAGCAAATCGTGTGATATAAAATGATCAATTAACCTTACATACATTATTCCGTGGTTTATTAAGTTTTCAAATTTATACTGACTTTTTGATCACTCGGTATTTTACCGTTGTCTCTGTTACCTCCGATTTCATTAGAGTAATTGGCTTTCTGCACAATGCACAAATTTATTAGCTTTCAGGGTAAGCTACCAGTGCAGGAAGTACTCGAGTAGTGACGGTGCGAGCAGACATTTGCCGTAGTATGCAGCCGTTGGGGCCTCGTGGCAGTCAGTCGCGCACGTATTGTGAGGCGGGCAGCGGGCAGCGGGCAGCGTCCACCCAGCACGGCGGCCAGTCTGCACGCACCTCGCCGTTCAAGGCCGCTCCGCGCCGGGCCGCTTCACACTCAGGCTTCTCTTATTTTTGTATCGGTGCCGCCCGAAGACGCCAACCACTGACTCGCCTCACAGCTCCCTCCACGTCATTCGTCCCTCCGAGAGAATAGGCGCACTCGTGACTGCGCGCACTGCCACACACTTGTGAAGACTGCACACGTTGCGATTCGCATTTACGGATGTGGTCACCCAGACTTTACGACAGGAAATATCCGGATACCACTTGCATAACTCTCCATGGATTTCTCCCAAATCTAGATTATTTATCTGTTTTACTGAGAACGGCTTCGAATTTGTCGTAATAACCTTTTTTCCCTGGTGATGGGGCCAAAGTTGGTGATCTTTTCGATCTGTAGTGACTGGGGAAAGTCATGAGTAGCGTAAGTTACAACTCCCGAACCCTTTCCATCCTTTGTATGTACACACCCAAACTCTGCAAACCGCTGTTATGCTCTTAGAAGAGGAGGTCATTTCCCTTTTTCCCATTACACTCAACCATACAAAGCGGTCAATCTCATTGCGTGCTATAAACCGTCTAATGTTTTCTCTGCGCTCCCTGTGGTAGCAACAAGTAGGGAGCTGAAGTGTATTCATAGACTCTTTACCTAGACTCTTCACTTAATACTTGTTCTACGAGGGTGAGTCAAATGAAAGCCTTAAATTTGTAATAACAAATCGAAATTTCACGCCGTTATCCTGTAAGTTGGTAAGCGTGCTACAGACAGCGTGCAGAACGGCCTGTAGGTGGCAGAATAGTGCAGATGCACACATACCGTCGCAGTATCAGTATAAAGATGGCCGCCCCACTTGCGACTTGCACCAGGGAAGAACAGCGTTCTGTTATTTGGTTTTTGCGTAGTGAAGGTGTGAAACCTACTGAAATTCATCGACGAATGTAGATTCAGTACGGTGATGCACGTTTGTCACAGCAGCAAGTCTACGAATGGAGTATCAAGTTCGCAAACGGTGTGACTTCAGTGGAAGATGCTCCTCGTCCAGGTCAGGCACAACGAGTTGTGACTCCACAGAACATTGCAGCAGTTGAAGCCATAGTGAAGGAAAACCGCCGAGTGACACTGAATGACATTCCAGCATGTTTACAGATTAGTCATGGGTCAGCACACCACATTGTGCGTGATGTGCTCCAGTTTCACAAAGTGTATGCAAGATGGGTGCCACGGCAGCTGACTCCTGAAATGAGAGAACGACGTGTTGATGCTTGTGAAGAACTTCTTCGGCGCTTTGAACGAGAAGGCGATGGCTTCCTTGCAAGAATCGTTACTGGGGACGAAACCTGGGTTAACTTCCACCAACCCGAAACGAAGAGAGCGAGCAAGGAATGGCGCCATTCCTCATCACCAAAACCAAAGAAGTTTCGAACAGAACCATCAGCAGGAAAGGTTATGCTGACTCTCTTTTGGGACGAAAAAGGCGTCATTTTGGAGCATTACATGCCTAGAGGGATCACTGTCACCAGTGCATCATTCACAAATCTAAAAATCATCTGCAGCCTGCAATCAAATCAAAGCGACGTGGATTACTGTCAGCAGGTGTCCTTTTGCAACATGACAATGCAAGGCCCCACACTGCCCGTACAACAGTTGCAACAATCACAGACCTGCACTTTGAGTGTCTACCTCATCCACCACTCTCGCCAGACCTTGCCCCAAACTGATTTCCATATGTTTGGACCACTCAAAGACGCAATGGGAGGAAAGAAGTTCCGTTCTGATGAAGAGGTACGCCACGCGGTGCATGAGTGGTTGCGCTAACTATCAAAAGAATTTTTTTCTACAGGAATTTACGCACTTTGTAAGCGCTGGAGGACTTCCATTGAGCGTGGGGGAGATTATGTTGAAAAGTGATACAGCTTTGTACCACTTCTGCATTATAATTAATATTTAAAAAATATTTAAGGTTTTCATTTGACGCACCCTCGTAGTAACTTTTCGAGGAATAGCTGAGTTGTTTTCAAGCTCCTGTCAGTTCCATTTTTTCGACAGTTCCCTCGCGCTCTCCCACGAGTCAACCAAATCTGTGACTGTTCCTGCTGTTCACCTTCGTATAGTTCAATATCCCTGTTAGTCCTGTTTGATATGGTTCCCAGACGTTAGAGCAGTCTTCTAGGATGGGGGTGCACTGGCGTTTTGTAAGCAATCTCCTTTGCAAACTGACAGCATTTCCCCAGCGTCTTACCAATGACCTGTGATATTCTTGATCTACAACTGCATAAGTCTAGTGTTTCAGTACTTGCCACTGCCTCTGTATGGCTGAAGATACATTTGGCAGATACAATAGCCACATCATAAAATGTAGATAATTTTGTGGCCGAACGGTTAAAGGCGCTACAGTCTGGAACCGCACGACCGCTACGGTCGCAGGTTCGAATCCTGCCTCGGGCATGGATGTGTGTGATGTCCTTAGGTTAGTTAGGTTTAAGTAGTTCTAAGTTCTAGGGGACTTATGACCACAGCAGTTGAGTCCCATAGTGCTCCGAGCCATTTGAACCATTTTTTTTTTGTAGATAATTTTCCGAGGGCGTGTTGAAAAGGAATGTCTCCGAATATTTATGTGAAAACTCTCAAAAGCTTTTTAAATAAAGAGGATGAAGGAACTTCGCATCGTTCTTCTTAACAACACAGACGCTGCGCTGTAGTATTTATCCACGGCTACAGGTCAGCGACTTTAATTTTAGAATGTCGTCCCATGTACGGAAAATACATAGAGTATGTACGAGTAGGGGCCGTGACGCAAGAATGAAGCCACATGGAACTTTGGGTTTGGCTGTGAGTCGTGTACGGATAGCCAAAGCCGTGATCGGTGAGAGGGCTGGCTGCCCTCTGTAACCAAAAAACTGAGGGAAAGGATCAACGATGAACTTGAACGTGTGTCATGTGACATCCACTCCGACCAAGGCAAAAAAAAAGGGTTAAGGCGACCAGCCCGCATCTCGTGGTCGTGCGGTAGCGTTCTCGCTTCCTACGCCCGGGTTCCCGGGTTCGATTCCCGGCGGAGTCAGGGATTTTCTCTGCCTCGTGATGGCTGGGTGTTGTGTGCTGTCCTTAGGTTAGTTAGGTTTAATTAGTTCTAAGTTCTAGGGGACTTATGACCACAGCAGTTGAGTCCCATAGTGCTCAGAGCCATTTGAGCCATTTTTTTTAAGGCGACCACTCGCATTTAGTCGCGAATCCGGGCTCGAGTCCCGACCCGATACAAATTTTCATTGCCTCATTCCCTTATACAGCTGATGGTTGTACGTATTCGCCACTGCGAATACATTTCATGCTTTTAAGTAAAACAAACATGTTAACATTCTACATTTTCATTCTTCATGTCAACGTATTTGCAGCACTCTGCCGCTAGAGGGCTCCGAATTGTAGCGTGCAACATGGCGGTGTGTGGCGTAACTATGTCGGTACGTGAGAAACTGCGTCCTGCAATCGAATTTCGAAGTGTTCGTACACATGAGCACCTTCTCCTTCAGCGTGTCACGACCAGACTGCACGCGGCCGCGGTGACATCTGCAACAATCCGACGCCTTGGCTTCACTGTCATCGACCTTCCTCCAAACAGTTCCGATTTGGTCCCATCTGATTTTGTTCTGTCTCCAGAACGTAAAGAACACGTTCGAGGACTTCACTTTGAGAGTGATGAAGCTGTGAAGCAGAGGTGAAGTTGTGGCTCCGCCAATAAACTCAAATATTCTACAGTGACGGTATCTACAAATTGGTCTCTCTTTTGAAGACAGGTGCTCGTCGCCAGGGAGAAAAATGGTTCAAGTGGCTCTGAGCACTATGAGACTTAACATCTGAAGTCATCAGTCCCCTGGAACTTAGAACTACTTAAACCTAACTTACCTAAGGACATCACACACATCCATGCCCGAGGCAGGATTCGAACCTGCAACCGTAGCAGTCGCGCGGTTCCGTACTGAAGCGCTTAGAACCGCTCCGCCACCGCGGCCGGCATGCCAGGGAGACAGACTATGTCGAGAAATCAACTTGTAAGCATGAAGAACAAAGATGTAGAATGTTAATAACGTTTGTTTTCTTTAAAAAGCTTTTAGAGCTTTCACATAAAAATTCCGGTGGCATTACTTTTCAGCACGCCCTCGTATTATAATTTTATAAAGACGGATTCCGGCTCGGAGAGGTCCCATAGACTCAAGGAAGGAAGGTTAGTGTTCAACTTCCAGTGGACAACGAGGTCATAAAAGACGAGCAGAAGCTCGGAGCCGGCCGCTGTGGCCGAGCGGTTCTAGGCGCTTCAGTCCGGAACCGCGCGGCTGCTACAGTCGCAGGCTCGAATCCTGCCTCGGGCATGGATGTGTGTGATGTCTTTAGGTTAGTTAGGTTTAAGTAGTTCTAAGTCTAGGGGACTGGTTACCTCAGATGTTAAGTCCCATAGTGCTTAGAGCCATTTTTGAACAAGCTCGGACTATCAGATTAGGGAAGGATGAGGAAGGAAATCGGCCGTTCCCTTTCAAAGAACCATCCCAGCATTTGCCTGAAGCAATTTAGAAAAATCACGGAAAACCTAAACCTGAATGCCCGAATGGGGATTTGACTGCGAGTCCAGTGTGCTGACCACACCGTTACGTCTGTCGACCAGAGACTCCAGTATGGAACACTCGACCAGATTAGATTATGTTTGAAACACTTGTAAATTCGAAAAGCTGCGAATGAGAAAACGTGAAAGAGAACATGAAATACGTTGGAAATAATCAGTGAAGTCTGTGCTTCCCCATGCCTCTGTAGTCTATACAACATTCCTGCGACAGTAAAATTCTCTGCACGTGAGGTACACAACTACAACAGTTTCATCTCGTACCAGAAGCATCTTAACTGCCCAGGTGTTATGGAAGAATGTGGCGCTTCATGCACTGCGGACGTATTTTGAACTTCTACGAACTACAAAACGAAAACAATGCATATGTAAAAAGGAGCGTGGCGAAAGTACTAAAAACTGTTACTGAAGGAAACGCTGTGTTTACTGAGCTGTTTGCGTGTGTTAATTACACCTTTCACGTTCACAGCACTTTGCCTCGTGACTCGAAGAAAGCTGTACCAGTTTTTCCACGAACAGTAAAGCTCTCTTACAGTTAACAAGTGCTTCTTTCTGCTGGTCTATGGAAAAAGATATGTTTTCTACAAGTTTCCGTCTTCTGCTTCCCCCTTCTTAGCACCTGATGAGATCTTTTTTTAAAAAGACTGTCTTTTAAAGATCTTATTTTTGCAGCAAGTTCCTGCAGGCTCTTATTTCCACTGTGTATCTCGTCCTTCATGATTATGGTGTTAATGATGATGATCACCACCACCACAGTCTCTTCAACATTTACCACTACTTCAAGATTTATTGCTTATAGTAGTGTTTTCCTTACTTTCACGAGGATGAATTCGTCCACTCACCGCTTATCGTCTTTATTCTTGTTAATTTGGTGAAGCAAAAACTGTTTTACCCATTTCTTCAGAGAAAAACAGTTCATAGTGGTTAAAGTGGTCCATGGTTTCTCAGAAATTATTTAAGAGGAAATTCAGAGTAGTTCTTCAAACAAAGTCAAGATACATCTTCTTCCACATCATCTCCAACTGAAAAAAATGCATCATATTTACTGAGTACTTTCACAGGACGTCAACCTCGTAAATCCGTTTGACTCCTTTTTTTAAAAGGTTATACATATTGCTTAATGCTTATGGCGTTGCATATCAACGCTTTGGGAAAAATCTACACTCTGTTGACGTTGTAAGTTTAATGGCCACTTACTGCAGTTTTTTAAACGTTAATGTTGGGAAAACAGTTTTCGGATCCCGCTGATATACGAGTACAACAACAAAGGTTATTGTTTCGTGGGTTCATGGTTGTTTCAGAGAAAAAGGAATAGCATCGATTTGAATTTAAGCTCGATCACTGTATCTGGAACAGCAAAATATCAAAGAAAATGTGCGGCACCTATGTGCTTGATATCATTAATTTTCTCCGTGACAATTTACTTCCCCTACCGATTTATACAGCACATTCATGACAACTGCACTACACTCAAAGACGGAAAAAACGGAAGCACCACGAAGAAACTATCCGAATGGGACGGAAATCGGAAGATGTGATGTACATGTGGAGAGAAACAAATGATTACAATTTCAGCAAAATTGGGTGATTTATTCAAGAGAAAGAGCTTCACAAATTGAGCAAGTCATTAACGCGTTGTTGCAAAATGGTTCAAATGGCTCTAAGCACTATGGGACTTAACATCTGAGGTCATCAGTCCCCTAGACTTAGAACTACTTAAACCTAACTCTGAGGACATCACACACATCCATGCCCGATGCAGGATTCGAACCTGCGTCCGTAGCAGCAGTGCGCCGGCCGGTGTGGCCGATCGGTTCTAGGTGCTTCAGTCTGGAACCGCGCAACCGTTACGGTCGCAGGTTCGAATCCTGTCTCGGGCATGGATGTGTGTGATGTCCTTAGGTTAGTTAGGTTTCAGTAGTTCTAAGTTCTAGGGGACTGATGACGTCAGAAGTTAAGTCCCATAGTGCTCAGAGCAATTTGAACCAATTCTAAAATGACTGATTGATAGACAGTTGTTGAGAGATATTTATATTAAAAAGTGAAGTCATTCCTATGAGTAGTTTAACTAATAATAACTATAAAGTTTTGGCGCCCTTGCTCCGAACACAGCAGCCAATCACAGAGCAGTAGCATTATGCAGGCGGTCTTTCTCACGGGAATGGTACCGAATCCAACATCTGTCACAGGTACCTCACACCACATTTTGTCATCTATATACTTCTTGCATCTCCACTGCTCTGGGAACAGCTTCTTGGAGCCTAATATGATGGCTGACTAAGCCAGAAATATTACAAAGGGCCAGAGGTGGATCAACGCGTTGTTGACTTGCTCAGTTTGTGAAGCTCTCTCGCTTGAATAAATCATCCAATTATTCCGAAATTGTAGTGATTTGTCTATCTGTACATTTAGAACACATCTACTGGTTTCCGGCCCATTCGAATAATTCCTTCGTGGTGTGTCATTTTTTAATCTTAGAGCAGGGCCTCCCAACCTTTTCAGCTGGCGGACCCCTTCTCCAGTCGAAAATTCATGGCGGACCCCTAGTCAGTCAAGAGCACATGAACTTTAAATTTCAGAGCAAAACCCATGGGAAATGAAAGCTTCTTAATGCATGTACCATGTTCCCAATGACTGCTCGCAGTCAGTAGCGAGCCAGTGTGTGTGTTGGACCGAAACGTTGGGAATCACCACAGAATTTATCAACCGACCACGGCATAACAGCCCGGATAATTATAATGGACATGATATTTCCGGCCGTGAGAGTCTACATTTTAGTATAATTGACATTTCACACGTTGGCGCTGCCTTCCTCCAAGAGCAATCGACGTCACGTCCAAACTGTTCGCTGTTGACAAGCTGCTGCCTTTGGTCTGTTCACTTCCACTGTTCGGCAACTGTTGTGTAAGGAACATGCATATTTCGTAACAGTCGTGTGTGTGTGTGTGGGGGGGGGGGGGGGGGGTTCGTGAAATCCGAAGAAAAATGTTCAAATGTATGTAAGTTTATGGGACTTAACTGCTGAGGTCATCAGTCCCTAGCCTCACACACTATTATCCTAAGTTTAACTTCCGCTAAGGACAACACACACACACACACACACACACACACACACACACGTGCCCGAGGGAGGATTCGAACCTCCGACAGCGGGAGCCGCACCAATGTTTTCGTTTGTGTTGCCGACTGTCAAATATTATTGCCAAAGATCGAATGTTATTGCCAACTTTCGAGTGCTATACACATGTTTTTCAAAGAAAAAAAATAGTAATGAAT
The DNA here is from genome assembly GCF_023864275.1 of Schistocerca cancellata. Lineage (NCBI taxonomy): Eukaryota > Metazoa > Arthropoda > Insecta > Orthoptera > Acrididae > Schistocerca > Schistocerca cancellata. The sequence goes on along the minus strand of NC_064629.1, from coordinate 813,674,120 downwards.
TTGATTTTCACATTTTTATTCAATAATTTTACTCATTATTTGACACGATTTGGTGAAAGGTGGCCGCGGACCCCCTAGAAAGAGCTGGCGGACCCTTAAGGGGTCCGCGGACCACACGTTGGGAAGCCCCGTCTTAGAGCTTAAAAAGGCTCCTAATTACAGGAGTTTTATGTGGCCGCCTTTGGGTAGCACAGTTTCTGCGCTTCCTGTTTCTGGACATGAGATGTTTCTTAAGTCTGTCTCTCATATCGCGCTTGGCACATGGGCGTAGCGGCAGCGGCTCCATCACATGCGTGTCAGAGCAGGCGGGGTTATTTATCGGGAGCTTCCTTCCTTCCGGAGAGGGCCGAGGGAGAGAAAATTTCTGCTTTGGCGTTCGAAGCTTTTATCTTTATGCGACACCATCTCGGCCATGCCAGAACAGTAGCCGTAGCTTAATGACGCCAACGGCAATATCCGTCGCGTGTAGGGGAGCGCCTCGGGCGCTGATCTTAATGTGGAGCCGAGTGCGCACCAAGATTAAAAACGAAGAGGGTTAAAACCCGGGCCTACACGAGACCGGCAACCGGAATCCGCCAGCCCGTCCATCCCGCATACCTTGCCACATCGAGAACCTACAGTACCAGCAACCAAAGATTGTCTTTGCTGAATAAGAAATATTTTCTTGTACACACTGAAATATAAATATATTTCATGCAATTTACATTTGCCCTCCGCACGTCAGCTTCTGACAAAAACTCATTCCAGCTGTCACTTCTTTCAGACGTGTTTTTATCGACGCGCTAGTAATCAGAGATATTGATTTTGATGAAACTGTAATTACAGTATGAAACTTGGCATGTATTAATTTATCGTTGTCGCACACATCATCCGGAATATGTGATTGCAGGCTTTCACGGAGTGTTCCGGAGATGAAATCTCGAGTGTTCAGCCGGGAGGTGGCGTCATCTTGTCGCAACGTGTCGATGAGTTACGTACTCAACATCGTCATCTGTCGCCACAATTGAAAAAAAAAATAGTATTTGCGCGTTCTGCTTTAACTTATTTTTTTCAGTACTTCGCTTTCGTGCGCGCAGCATCAGTATGATTCGCTTTCCAATCATTTGTGTATTTTTTCTACTTTGCGACTGTATATTCCATCCAACAATGTATATTTCACTTTTTACTGCTTCCGTCCCCTCCACATGACGACGTACTGAAATTTTCCTATCACGAGTACTCGGAACCGTGTCGCTTTCTGTTTTCCACGTCTTTGTAAATGAAATATGTGTAGAGTATTGGACAGAAATTAGATTTTCTCCACATTTCCACTTTTTCGCCAGTTTTATGTCTTTCGTTTGAAAATAATACAAAAAGTAGCAACTGTTGCTACTGAAATATAAAGCAGTTCAATTGTGAGAATAGTTGGTAACTTGACATCGTTAATACTTGCAAAATCGTTTCTGTATAAACATGTGCCATATAGTTAAAATCATTAGATTTTCTCCACATTTCCACTTTTTCGCCAGTTTTATGTCTTTCGTTTGAAAATAATACAAAAAGTAGCAACTGTTGCTACTGAAATATAAAGCAGTTCAATTGTGAGAATAGTTGGTAACTTGACATCGTTAATACTTGCAAAATCGTTTCTGTATAAACATGTGCCATATAGTTAAAATCATGTTCTAACTTGGCGTGTACTGTTTTAAACCTACAAAGTGCTATGAGTCCCAGACACGTTTTACAACCAGTTTCGTCGTAAAGTCATCGTATTATAATTTTCGTGCCTTTGCTTTGAATTTATTTTACATTGCTGACAGCTGAACACAGAGATAAACACACACATACATTCGTGCCCAGTTGTGAGGACATTTCCTTCAACGTCGTCTTAAAATTTGTCGGTTAGATTTACGAATGTAATTGAGAACAGATGTCAGTCATATTTGGTGCCTTCGACCCGTCCTGAAAGTTCACCGAGTTCGCTGTCTATCTTTATTTGCAGCAATACTGCTCCATTCGACGGACATCGGATCGATAAGGTTGTCGACGCTGAGGAGGGTCAAGGAACAATAATGGCTGCCATAAAACACACGTCCACTTTACAGGGGAAGAATGGCCATGGGCTGCACACAGCCGAACGTTAGCAAATGGTTGCATGTTCCTTCACTCACATCGCTCGTCTTCCTAAGTCTACGCCGACGTTAACCAAGTGCTAATCTACGATATATTTTCGTGTGGTTTACGTTCTGCCTCCAATTGCCTGCAGTCAGCTAGCAGATACTTTTCCTCTTCCTATTGCGAAAATTGTAATGCCGAATTTCTGTAGAAATAAAAAATTCGAGAATCGTTGGACATTTCATGGAACTAGACGATGATCTACGAAATACGGAAAGTATGAAACGCAAGCGACATCAGTATTCTGTGTTACATTTGTCTTACAAGTCACATCCCGGTGCAAAGCAGGGGGTATCTGGTTGTGCGACAGTCGCTCTTCTTCCCATTGCATTCACATAGCGCAAACACACTTCCTTAGTTTTATAACTTTTATTATCACGCTATACATTCTCCAGAGCTGTAGATTGACACTTTTCGTGGCACGGGTATTCCACTGGAATTGCTGGTTTCTTTCTTTCAAATTCTCAAACCGATAAAACAAATGCGGAACAACGAAAACTTGACTAAAATGTTGTGCAAACATCCTGGACTGAATGACTTGTCGGACCTAACGATCATCTGCCATGTGCGCTTCAACCTGGGATAATATCCCGAAGAACATACACGCCAATGCTACATCTTCATAATACTTCATCAGGATAGTGAGCAATTCGGAATTGAAAGAGGAACCAGGCAAGAAGTATCCATATTGCTAAAACTATTTTCAGCAATCCCAGAGGAAGTTTTGATATCCTTAAAGTGAGAAAACGAAGAAGGTGTTAAAGGAACATGTCTGAATGGTTCAAATGGCTCTGAGCACTATGCGACTTAACATCTGAGGTCATCAGTCGCCTAGAACTTAGAACTACTTAAACCTAACTAAACTAAGGACATCACACACATCCATGCCCGAGGCAGGATTCGAACCTGCGACCGTAGCGGTCGCTCGGTTCCAGACTGTTGCGCCCAGAACCGCACGGTCACTCCGGCCGGCGAACATGTCTGAACCAGGTTTGTTTTTCTGATGATGTTGTACCGTTTCCTTGCAGTGTATGTAAAACATCGGCAACGAATGGCGGAAGTAAATAGAACAAATTTGGAAGCAGACTGGAAAATCAATAGTAACAAGTTTAAAATAATGTATAATGAACACACCGAAAAGAAAATAGTACAAATTGACAATGAAGTCACAGAACCAGTTGATGAGTTCTTGTGGCGAGGGCAGCTGAAGATGACGACTCGATGGTCAGCTAAAGAAATAAAGAGAACAATACATGTTGGGGACTAATAGGAGAAGCAGGGAAACAAATAAATGGATTAGGGAACAGACCAGAGTGGAAGACTTAATTATGACTGTAATGGAAATGAAATGGTAGGAGGCGGTACAGGTAACTAGACAAATGGATGAGAGATGGACCAAAGAAACTATCTACAGCCTTCTGAAACTCCGAGAGTACAATTAATGGCAAGTGGGAAGATGACACCAGAAAACATGCCAGAGCAACGTGGATGCTTATAGCGTAAGGCTGTAATGCTTGGGAAAGTCTACAGACTGCCCTATCTAGCACTGAATGCCAAATGGATGGTGGCGGTGAAGAGGAGGAGGGCGCGCTTGTTCGACCCTCGGCTGGCTCACGTGCCTATCTCGTAAGCCGTCGTTCTGATGTGGCCGTGTACCAACAAACCCTCCTTGTTGTTTTCTGAAGGAGAAACGGCGTACGCTACTATCTGACAAAACAACACAAAAACGTAGATTTGAACAAACGCGCAGAACAGGCGCAATCTTCGCGCCGCTGAACACGAGTGTGAAATGAAATGCTCGACCTGTGGGTCACGTGACTCAGAACGTGAGCTTTCGCGCGTTCGCGCGTATTTCTCTAAACTGTTTCCAAACAGAAAGGTAAGCACGCGAAACCCAGCTGTCAGAACGAAATGAAACGATGTGCGCATACATTACAGACAGAGACGCATTGTACGCGCCATGACCGCACAAACAAAGAACCTTATTCACGGATTGAAAACACCGCTCACCTCATACCGTCAGTCGGAAACATGCAAGCTGTATGGACCGGCAAGAAGATAAAACGTCATTGTTCGTCATAGAAAGCCTCGTACTGGAAACGGGCTCGAGTGTCCCTGGGCGCTGGTCTAGCTTCAGAGTGACCCAGTCGACACCGGGTATTTCTTGTGCCAGTTGCTGTTCACATTTTTCGCGAGAAGAATTATTAAAAAGTAAATACCTCGTTCTACAAAATAAGAGAAGCACCAACTACACTACTGAACCCTAATGAAAAGCTGCTTATCACTATTCAGCTAATGTATGACAACGAAGTGCTGTTTTTTCGGTCTTAAGGTTGGTTTGATGCAGTTTGTAACATTTTTTGATGAGTCAAGAGAGAAGGTCTTCGCCACGACTCCTGGAAACAGGCCCTTACTAGATGCCACCAGCCAGGCGAGTTGGACCAAGTTTTCTTTCATTTGTTCTAAGGAAATATTGTTCTTCCATCACCCCACCTTCGTGTTGGTTTGTGAAAGCCAGGTGCTGGCCTTCCAAAAAGCCCGTAATAACGTGAATTTTGCGCCGTTACTGGGCGTCGTTTATAACGAAGTATCGAGACCAAGAATTAACTACCACTTAGGAGTTATATTCGTCAGGTTATGACTCCTCTCTGTGCCCGGCGCTACTGCTTTGAATTGCCTGATTTTCCTCTAAAGCACTTCAGGTGAATACCGCAATTAAATCACCTACAATTTCTATTTAAATGCCGCGCGGGATTAGCCGAGCGGTCTGGGCGCTGCAGTCATGGACTGTGCGGCTGGTCCCGGCGGAGGTTCGAGTCCTCCCTCGGGCATGGGTGTGTGTGTTTGTCACTAGGATAATTTGGGTTAAGTAGTGTGTAAGCTTAGGGACTGATGACCTCAGCAGTTAAGTCCCATAAGATGTCTCACACATTTGAACTTTTTTTTCTATTGAAATGTACGTCCAGTTGGGCTTGTCATCCGTTTTCCTGTCGTAAATTCTTCTCAGGTTCTTGTGATAGCACCGTAGTTGTTTACTAAGGAACACACGATGTTAAGGTGAGTGATGTTTTTGGCTAATTAAACGAGCATAAAACAGGCCACTTCGTTGTTGTAGGCTGCGTCTACGAAGCAACAGTTCAGCGTATTTCCGACATACAATTTACTCACGCGTACCAAATATGGTGAATACTGTACTTATTCGCAGTGCACAAATTCGTTGCTTCACTGCATGCTGGCCGAGCGCATTCGACGTGAGAACGTCCATCGAGAGGAAAAAGACTTGGTTATTACTGGAACCGACACCCCCGACATCTGCCCTCACCCTTAGCCGTAAGCTTTAGCAAGGAAAAAGCGTCGTGGGAAGCGAGCGCAGGTGGAGGCGTCTAATGGACCGCCTGACAGAGGAACATAAAGTTCAATACGTGCCGAGTGCCATTTGCAGAGCACACAGCCTCCGTGCCACCAGCGCTCCACGATTGCTTGCCCTTTCTGGAACCTTCCAGAGACAATAAATCTTTACGCCTCTTCCATCGGTATGATAAATTCGTCAAATATGGGTACATAAAGAAGGAGAAGAAACAGACAGGCTCGTAACCACTGGTATATTCTATTTTTATTCTGAACTCTGTGGGACAGAAAGGTATCCAAGATGTTAATTTGTATTCTTTGTTTCCTGATATAACGGTCCTTATGTGAATTTGCTTTAAGTCCCATTTGTCGTATTGTTTGACGCCTTTTAGACGAATTTCAGATAGTCCTAAGGTTCACTTTCATCACGAGAAAGCGCAGTTATCTTAAAGTTTTTTGTAGCACTTTTCCAAATTTTTAGTTCGTCTTTAAATATTACTGAATTTCTTCAGTATTTGGTGACCATCTTTGTGCTATCTCCCGAAGTTTGTACGATATCCTCTTACGTGGTTTATTCTTCCCTCGCTTTCCTGTCCAACTTCTCATCACACTGCGATTATTATGACACAAAGAACGATTCAACGAATGAATAAAACTTCTCCCCTGGTACAGCACTGCACCAGTTTGGGATGATTTCAGGAAATAAGGAAATGTTAAAGCTACGGTGCGGTACGTGAATTAATCCTAATACTCCACAACACGTTAATTCGCTCTAAAAGTGTACAAAACACATGGATCCAAAGGCGATCGGGAGGCCGTGTTCATGTTTTGGTACAACAAAAGATGCCATTTCTTCCATAATCATTGCGAGAGTGTGGAAAATGTAGTTCTCGAAGAGCGTGGATTTCTTTTATTGTCCCTTCTGGAGAAAAAAAACCACTTTTGAGACCTGAAACTCGTATTTTTAGTTGCAGTTTAACGATAAAAACAACGCCTATTTTTACAGACGTCAGATTACATACTTTCTTTTAACGCTAAATTACAGTAAAGTAGGTAGATACTCAGGTTATTTCCTACGACGTGTAAGCAATACATACAGAAAAATTCAGTATTTGTTGTCCACTGAGGTCTTTCTTCCTTGTGCTGAAGGCTCTGCCGCAGACAAGGTGCAATATCCAAATTTCAGTCACGAGTTTTAGCTGCTGCAGGGCTCCTTTTTAGTATTTTGTGAACCAGTCATTCGAATGTGCTCTACTTACTCTTTTAGTTTTCCAACATCGAATAATTTCCTTACCAAGCCTAGCAGTAGCCAGTGAACTATTCCAGGAAAATGCAAACAAAATATTACTCCTACAGCCGCCAATAAGCAAAGTTGTTATTGAACGCTGAGCAACGGTTTCGTTCGCCAGCAGACGGATACGAGATAACTGCTCCGCTGCACCATCAATCATCGGTGACATTTTGTGACTAAAGATACACCCTAAACTGTTTCGCTAGAAGACATGAAAGTCTTGATTTAGTGTGGTACCCAACCGGCAGTAGACTTGTTCTCGACTGCCCTGACGGGACTTACCTGAATCTTAGGAGCAGAAAAAAATTTCCGCAAAGTGAAGAGGACGCGTATTATGTGAATACGGAGTCAACAGAAACCTTTACCTCAGTAGCTCTCAAACTTTTTTTGGTTCCCGGCTCTCTGAATATATCAATTTTTCCTTGGCACCCTAAGTCATAACACTGTCTATTTAGTGTGACTAAAATCCACAGTTGATGCGGTTAGGTTAGTTTAAAAATAACTGACACACACGTTTGAATTTAAAACGCGTATTTCAGTTATTTTTTAACATTTTACTGAACAGACAGCTACGGTTTCACTATCCCAGTTTTCGGCTAAGTAGCAATTTGCTCATTAAAATAATTAGTGCTATAAGAAGGGCTTATTTCAATAGTGGTACAAGTCCATTTTTATTCATTTTGAGATACAGAGTCCAAAAAGTTAGATGAGCGCTGAAAAATCTGCAGTTGAGATACCAGAAATATTCAAGCATATGGCTTCTTGCTAGAGATGAACCTTGGTTTCTGTTTGTTTGGATCATTAATTTCAGAAGCATTATAGACAGAAAAGTGGAGGTAATGGACTTGTACCACTATTGAAATAAGCCCTTCATATAGGAACTTGCTGTTCACTACGTAACTTTTAAATTTTTGGATGAGATTGGGTATAACTATCCTCATTTCCTGAACCATGTCAATTTTTTGCACAGTATTTACTTCTTGCTACAGCGACCAGCGGAAATGCAGCTTCACACGAATCAGATCTTGCAGGTAGAATTAAGGTTCATTGATCTTAAGTACTGCACAACGGATATTAATCTTTTTTCTGATAACCAAAATATCACAAGATACATGTTGTCAAATTGTGCCTCTAATGTAATATCGCAAGATAGCTCAATAAGATTTTCTTCTTCTAAAGAAGTAAATTCAGAATGTGTTTTGACTTTAAATGGATCCTGACTGTGCCTCGAATTTGTCTACATTGCTTGAAAGTATTTTCAAACCATTTTGTTAGCTGTGATAGATACTCTTTAAAAGCAGATTTTATACTGCAAGACAAATCAGTTTCGTTGGAGATTACCAACTGGTGCTGAAAGGAGCGCAGGACAGCATTCGCGTCGCTTTTGACGTCACGTCCTTCACTCCGGACGTTTTATCCTTCAGCCGGTAGGCGAAGCTGTACGCAGGAATGCGATTGGCATTCCCATTATACATATATCCGTTTTTACGTCGATCAGAACCGCATGGCACGTACCTTACAAATGACTGTGAAACAGTTCAGTGGGTTTTTATTGACCCTCTCTGTATCTGTTACTATTGCTGAAGATTTTTTATGGTCTACCTAAATCGCTTATGGCTGGTGCCGAAAGTGTTCCTTTCAAAAGGATGTAGCTGATTTCTCTTCGCATGCTTTTCCAATCTTCAATGACCTCGACGTCGATGGGACGTTAGACCTTACCCTCCCTTCTTTCGTTCCTGTGAATGTAAAGACTAAGCCCTAACTATTTGTTGCTGTTAATTATAATAAAAGTATATTTAATGAAACGATCTGCACATTAAAACTGCAACACTAATAGGCACTCGAATCCGGCGCCATTCGCACTGCATGAGCTGTGAGCTATTCAGGCACACTTCGCGGTCACTCCAAAAGATTCAGACCACCAGTGTCTTCCTCCACTTTCGAATGACATTTCACGATGATAATTTTTATAAATATGTGTATATGCTTTGAAAACTTACTGAATATAGCTGATACTTCTTGACGATATATGGCACAGGGTAAGATCCAAAAGTTTTATTTGCCAGAAATGACTGTTGATTTATTTGTTTATTTAAAACATAATGAGATAGTGTGAAAAACTGTTTCACTAAAACTTTTTTCCCACCAGCTACAGTCATTTATGTATATAACTACTGAAATGCACATTAATTAATGTTTGACTTTCCTTTCTGTTGCAGATTTAGGATAGACAACACCGATCACATAATAGATGTGAATAAAGGGAACATACCTTTCGAGTACGACCAGGTGAACATCATCTGCCCAGTCTACATGCCTGGAACTCACGAGGAAGACGCTGAAAAGTATATCATATACAATGTGAGTATTGCTGCATTGCCAGTATTCTGTATTCTTTACTAAAAACATCGTATGCGGGACGTTCTTAGTGTACAGCTGGTAGTGGTATTAAGAGAATAGCTTTTCACAAATAAGTTTGTCCACAGAACTGATTTCAGCAGTTTTTCCTCTATTTCCACCTGAAATGTTCTGAACTATCCTCTTCGATGGGATCCGAGTCCAGAGATGAAGTAGTGATAATTGTTCAGTGGGAGAGGAGTAGGGGAAGGAATCAGAGAGAAGTTTGGTTGATGACCAATCTCGAGATTTCACTAGATGTGGTATAGTGAACCACATAATATCTCAATAATGGGCGTGAAATGATAGATCCAGAATGAGAGTACAGTGTCCCAGCCACCTCGACTGTGTTTGGCATTTGAGCAGATAGAGCATGAGCATAACTGCGGGTCAGGGAGGGGCTTGAGTTCATGACACTCTTGAGTCTGGAATGACTATAGCAGCTCGCAGGGGAAACATTGAAGGTAATGGAGGAGCATGGATGAACTTGCAGATACGAGCGTGTTTCATGCAACACGGTATGCTGTCGACACTTTCAGAATGAAAGACTGCCCATAATACATAGGGAGATGTAAAACTTATGTCGAAAGAGTGAAATTTGATTCCTAGTCCGGCAGCAATGAGTTTTTTTTTTTTTTTTTTTTTACTTCCCGAAATCGCTCCAGCCCACTGTCATGATGTCTTTCAACACGATCTCAGCCGATACTTTCCTCCGTTCCAGTAAAACCTGCTTTAGTGCTCCCTCTCTAATGAGTCGCCTACAGAATACCAACAGAAAATATTCGGCATATTATTCGAGCTAAAGATCGAAAACTGAGCAGTAGATTTGCAAAGAAGTCTGAAAAATTGTTCTTGGAACAGAGAGAAGTTTTTTGAGTGTCTTTCTGTCAACGGGCAGGTGTGAAAGGGAGTGCTGTCGGTCGACTCTTGTGGAAGTCTTAGGCGTCGGGTCTAGTATCCCACCCGTCACGGCTTTCCTGTTCTCTGTTCGCGTGATCCTCCCATTGCCGACGCCTGCTGGTCCGCGACACTCCGCCACTTCGTGCCTCACCCCGCCCTCACGGCAGATTAAATTTAGACGCACGAGCAGTTATTTCAAATTCTTGTTTCGCACGCTGCGTGAGAATAGGTCACTGTCTCAATCGTTTTTTACAATATAGAGAATTAATGCTGTGTTGTTGAAACGTGATATCACGAGACCATGGCTGTGTGAAAATACAGGTAATTTCGTATTCAAATTATAACAGCATAAAAGACACTGTTATTTCTTCTCTTTATTCAAAACAGAGCTGTTAACGGTTTCAAAACTGATAGGTTCACCTTTAGACAACAGCAGTCATTTTACATTTGTCTTTAAGCAGTTGGGTGTTAACAGAGAAATATCAGACTATTCCTGCCGAGTGCACTACGAGGGCGTGCTGAAAAGTAATACCTCCGAATTTTTTTGTTCTGGTATTAATATCAGTTTAGGCATTCTGTGTCGTTCGACAGCTGACAAATTACTCCCGCTGTTATTCGAGGAACAAAAATGTTAGAAACATCTGACAAGAAATGGCAACGAATACATCAAAAAACACTCAGGGAATGATAAATGTCTTGACGTACATTGCACGAAGGCTCTGTTGGATTATCTTGAACGGATGGTTAAGGGAAAATATAGGTATCCTGAGTAGAACAGATTATCAATTTGAAACTGACAAGGAACTATTGTCTAAGAATGAAAAATCTTGTCATAACCTTCGTAGACGTCAAAATAAGCCTACGACTCCGTAGACAGAGCAACACTCTTCAGCAGGCCAGAAGAATTCGGCACAGACAAAAAACTTTGGGAACAGTTAAAGAAACATTGAAAAATACAAAATACTAAATAAAATTCCGTGGAGATATTTCGGAACCATTTGAAATAAAAACTGGTATAAGGCAAGCTGACGACCTCTTCCCGTTGCTCTTCAACTCCGTTTCGGAAAAGTTAGTAAGGGAATGAAATCTTAGACTTCGAGGAAAAGGAATGCAAGAAATCAGAGCCGGCCGCGGTGGTCTAGCGGTTCTGGCGCTGCAGTCCGGAACCGCGGGACTGCTACGGTCGCAGGTTCGAATCCTGCCTCGGGCATGGGTGTGTGTGATTCCTTAGGTTAGTTAGGTTTAAGTAGTTCTAAGTTCTAGGGGACTTATGACCTAAGATGTTGAGTTCCATAGTGCTCAGAGCCAAGAAATCAGATTGCGATATAAAAAATTATAACGTCAAAATCAACTGTCTAGCCTTTGCAGATGATTGAGCAATATTTTTCGAAAACATCGATGCAGCAACTAAGCAGATCAGCCTGTTGAAAGAGACAGCGGAGAAAGCTTGATTACAAATTTCTTTCCAGAAGACAGAATCCACAACGAACATTTAAACTGCTCCAAAATCAAAATACAGCATACGGTAGAAACAACAGTGGGTATACATTAAAGTACGTTGGGGAAATAATACAACCAAGCGGTCTACATAAAGAAGCAAACAAAAATAGAGCCTAGAAAATGGAAACGGCGTATCAGTTAACGAAGGACATTTACAATAAAAAGCACTCTCACTAAAAACAAAAGTCTAACATGACAACATTGTCATAAAAGTGGAGATCCTTTATGCAGCAGAACGTATATTCCTCGCCAGATAGAAGATTTGGAGAAAAAGGAAAGGGAGGTCTACAAAAAACACTTGGTCCAAGAAAAGTTTCGAGTACGTGGATGAGAAGAAGTAAATTGTCTGATGCTCTCAGGAAAAGAAGACTTTCATTTTATGTACACTGACTAAAAAACTATTTGACTGTTTCGACAAAAATCCCAAAACGCATATTACTTGGTTCAAGGAAGTGAAAACGGACAGAAATCAACGTTACGAAAGCAGACGTTCTAGACAGAAACAAGATTAGTACGAGTTTTCGGGAAAAGATCAGACAGAAGAAAGAAAAAAGAACACAGTGAAAGAAGGAAGAGATACTGGGAAGACTGAAAATCGAGAAAGAAGACAACATCATGAGGAAGTTACTTAACGTGGTCTGTAGATGGCCAAAAGCGAAGAAAGAAGAAAGTATTTCAAAAATTCCCCTGAAGTACCGAATGATTTGGACTACATCCATTTCTCTCCAATCTCGCGTTAAGGTTGCTCACGGGATCGCGTGAAATATCCCCAGATATCAGCAAACAGTGAAAAGATCGTGGCCCTGGAGTCTCGTATAGCTTTCGGTGTCGAGTCTCCGTGCTGAAGATAGGCGGCATAACCTGCGGAGTCGCGGCTTCGCGCCCGCCCAAGGTATTTGCGGTTACTCGGTATCGAATCTACCTAATGACGTGGGCTGCTCCCCCTCATTTTCACCAGAAAATGAGCCGCGGCAATTGTGGCGCCAAAATGCCACGGCGTACAGGAGTGCAAATTAAAGTCGGGAGGAAATGAACCGCAGGCTACAGCGCCGCGCTAATCCCATCGTACTGCCGCGGATTGTACTTCAGTGCCAAGTTCCACAAATAATGGTAAATTTTATTTAATAACGCGTGAGTTGCTTAAAACTGTGCAGACCATATGTAAATCCAAATGCTATTAACAACGTTAAAAGGCAAGCACGAAATAAAGTGAGAAGATCAGTAAACAACATGCCAATTGATTAAGCTAGCAGATTTAGCCCTTCTTATACTTTTGAGCAACGGGTGCAGCGACGGCCTTCTTTCAAAAACAGTTCCCGCAGCAAGAGCAAGCTCATAGTTTACGGACAGCTGGCACCATCAAGCTTCCCAGTATGATGATTGTGATCAGGTTTTTTTCCCACATCTTGTGTTCGTTCTCGGACATTTCACGAGTTTTGCAACACCTGATTTTCTTCGTATTCGTATGTAGGCTCAGTTTACATTTCAGCATAACTATCAGACTGTTCTGGCGGTGACTGATGACATGCTTGTCTTGACGAGCGTGATTAAATGTGGCAGCCTTCCCCGGTTGGATTCCACACATGGTGTCGGGCATGGTGGTCTAGTGATAAGAGTGCGAGCGAGGAGACCGTAAGAGCCGGCCGGTGTGGCCGTGCGGTTAAAGGCGCTTCAGTCTGGAACCGCGTGACCGCTACGGTCGCAGGTTCGAATCCTGCCTCGGGCATGGATGTGTGTGATGTCCTTAGGTTAGTTAGGTTTAATTAGTTCTAAGTTCTAGGCGACTGATGACCTCGGAAGTTAAGTCGCATAGTGCTCAGAGCCATTTGAACCATTTGAAGACCGTAAGATCACGGGATCGAATCCCGGTTAGAAACCGGGCCTTTACGCTAGCAATGATGTACAGATATGCCAGAAACGACACGTGGTTCGCATAATGCTAAATTGTAGGTCCTCTTTCCCCGATAGCTGTACTGGAGTTGGTTAAGGTAAATGCTCAATTGAAAGAATTTGCAAACAGGCGCCTGAACATCCCTTTTCAGGGATACGAATTTCCTTTTTTTCCCGACCTGGGACCATCAGTTAATATTTACGAATGGCTCATTTCGTTTGCGAACTTTCAAGCCACGAGTGTACTGGGAGTTCTTGTATGTCTAGTGGAACTTCGCTGACGTCAACATAAACTGGAAGTAACCCATCTAAAATTATTTCGACCCTCGCTAACTAACAACGAAGAAGGTATCGCTATTTTACGAAAAGAAATAGAATATATTTAAGATTAGTCAAGTTAAAGAAAAGGGATTTATTTAAAGTTAGTCAAGTTAAAAACTGAAATGCACAGCATTAAAGTTCCACAATATTTATTTTACACTGAAGCGAAAAATGTCGTAGGATAGCGATATAAACCGATGGCGGCGGTAGTATCGTATACACAAGGTATAAAAGTGCAGTGCATTGGCGGATTGTGAAAAGGTTTCCGATGTGATTATGTCAGCACGGCGAAGACTTTGAACGCGGAATGATAGTTGGAGCAAGTCGCATGGGATATTTCATTTCTGAAATCGTTAGGGAATTCAAGATCCCGACATCCACAGCGTCAAGAGTGTGCCGAGAATACCAAATTTCGGGCATCACCTCTCAGCACGGACAAAGCACTGGCCGACGGCCTTCACTTAACGACCTAGAGCAGCCGCGTTTGCACAGAGTTGTCAGTACTATCAGACAAGCTACACCGCGCGAAATAACCGCAGAAATCAGTGTGGGGCGTACGACGAACTCGTCTATTAGTACAGTACGGCAAAATGTCGCGTTAAGGGGCTATGGCATCAGACGAGCGACGCAAGTGCCTTTGCTAACAGCACGACATCCCCTGCAGTGCATTTCCTGGGCAGGTGACCGCAAAGTTTGGACCCTAGAACATCAGAGGCAGCTTCTGTCTGTATAAAGATTATTATTTCTAAAAGTTGAAAATAACAATCTTTGTACGTATATAAACTGTCTTTGATGTTGTATGGGCTGTCTGTTCAGTATTAAGTTGTCTGATGATGGGCTAACAAGCTTAAAGGCGGTTCGCAAAGAAATATAAAATGAATACGGTGGAAAATTAAAACTATGGATTTCAGTTTTTAATAAATGTGTTCATCCACGTTCCGACGGGTTCATTCCATTAATCAGTCAAGTTATTGTTATTAGATAGCCACTCCTGGTAAATTTTGAATCATTTTGACTGCGTGAGGAAAAAAAAGCAGCTAAATTGAAGCGTAAGATACTCCTGTCAGCCTTAGTGGCTTAGGACTAACCTAGGCTGTACAGCAAAATTATGGAGACGTTGTAGATATGCTCACCAAGCAGCGAATGCCAGAGCACGTAAGTTTCTTGAAAATCTGCCTCTCAGAGATTTCGTATAAAATCATACACGTGATGTGTGAAATACGCAGTCTGCTGTGGTACTTAGATTTACAAAAATTACGTTTAATAACATAAATTAATTTGTTGTTCTTTCGTTATACGTCATTTACAACTATATAGTTCCTGAAATATGTAAAATGTCCAGTACGTAATTAATTTTCCAGAAAATTCTGTTGTATAAAACTTAAATGATTTATTGTAAAAAAAGAAGTTCAGCGAGTAGATCCAAGCCAAAATATCTGAAGGTACTGGCTTTAATCCTTAGTCAGTCCTAGAATTTTTTTCTGTCACTTATTGCTTCTTTTTCGCGTAGCAGTGCTTTGTTACCGTTAAAAATGCTGGGTTCTACTGTGTTTCGGATTTCCAAGTTAAACAGTAGGTCCTCAATTTAAAAGTCGGAGGAAGGCAATGGATAGCAATTCCTAAAGCACCATTCTTAGTGAAGCACTGCGATGCTCATACCAACCTTTCTGTTGGGAACAGCTAAAAATTTTTAAACATATTCGCACCGACTGAAAAATATTCGTCATTGATGTGGTGCACTCTCCTAATGAGTAAAAACGTTTGAATAGCGGCATAAAAGTTCAAATAACAATAATAATAATAAAAATAATAATACTGTTGATATTGATAATAATAATTGTAATGCTCAACCGATAATTGTAGAAAGCGTTTAATATTACAACTGCAAATCAGATCTCTCATTACATAGAATCTTAATAAATTTTGTAACTGGATTTTGATTTGCTCTGTCGTCTTCGTACAACAACGCACGGACGTGTGCAAAATCGACCCCTTTGCTAACTTTACACTGTGAACAACAATATTCTGTATACAAAACTGAAATGAACTTCTGAAATTTATCGCCACAGCGCAAAAACAACAATGATTATACTTTTAAAAAACATAATAGCTCAGGGAACATTTTGCCACAGTAAGACGATGAGGTACTAGTATTACCAATGTAATACTGAAAAGTGGATTTCCCCATTTTTCAGTGAACATCTCTTAAAGAAAACAAGACACAGAACACCAAGTTAAAGAACTAGAAGCCTCTCAAAGTACAGAATATTTAAGTCGACAAATTTATCGACTCGGTTTAAAGCCAGTAAAAAAAAAATTATATGCCCTTTCGAATCTCCAGTGACAATGCTGGCAGCGAAATGTAAATTGTAAGTTCGAGATTTTCGTTTATTTTGGATTAAGTCCGGCTGCAGAAAGCGCTGCCGACCGCTTCGCTCTGGAAATACGTTGACTTCTTAGCGTAACACGGCCAGTTTTGTGTTAATAGCCTGTTTCTTGGGTAATGACCTGTCTCCCGCTGTAACAGCCGTGGTTTGCCGTGCCTTTTCTCCAGCAGTTTCATTAAATTCATTCCGTATTCTTGCGCAAGTACACCGTCAGCTAACAAGAGCGGCTAATGTGTGTAGAGAAAACACTTTGAAGAATTAACGTAATCCATGGTTACAGAAACATTTATGATATAACCGCTGCTCCCTACGTATTCTGATTGCATATACTACGTTTGAGTGCCTCAGATTCACTCTTTGTTTTCGTACGGAGTCATGAATCCATAGCAAAAAAAAAAAAAAGTTCAGATGGCTCTGAGCACTATGGGACTTAACATCTGTGGTCATCAGTCCCCTAGAACTTAGAACTACTTAAACCTAACTAACCTAAGGACATCACACACATCCATGCCCGAGGCAGGATTCGAACATGCGACCGTAGCAGTCCCGCGGTTCCGGACTGAGCGCCTAGACCACCGCGGCCGGCCTGAATCCATAGCAGTTATTTGATGACGACTTTATGGGAGCTATCGCTGGAGAAATAGTGGACTGCATCTGAAGTTGTGATGAAGGAGATGGAGCATTAAAACGTTTCATCAGCGTTATAGTTTCAGCTTTCCAGGAATTATCTTGATTTTTAAACACGACTCTACAAATTATGAACTCTTTCATGGGATTTGTGAACCATGAAGAAGTCATAAGATATTTCCGACGTAGCGAACATGTTCTCTGACGAAATGGAAAAAAAGTAATTTGTTAATTTCGACTGAGAGAACAAGAAGACCGAATACAACAACGAACAATACTAATCATAACTACTGAAACGAAGGGCTTACACACACAAAAAAAACGGTCCTCTGGGTTGAGGATCGATTGTTTTACAAGAGAAACGAGTCGTGGTGTTACTCACTGATTTAGACTGTTTGTGGATTATGTTATTTTCGGTGACGATTCCATAGAATGGACTGTGTGGATTCATTATCTGCTCCCTCCATTTCTTGATTTTGACGACACACGGACGTACTATAGCCGCTGAAATCCGTGAGCCTGTTGCACCAACAGTCAATTTTGACGTTACGATCCCGTCAGAAATGCCCTTTATGAAATAATGGTGAGGTTCTATTTGCGCGAACAGATGTCGGTTCACTTCGGGTCGATAGTCCCGAAGTTACCGTTGCTGCACAATACTGCGTACCTTCGAGACTGCCAATATTACGCTGTATTGTATTCAGTTGTCTTATAGTCCGCCCCGATAGCTGAATGGTTGCCAGCACGGTAGCTCAGCGTGTTCGGTCAGAGGGGTAGCTGCCCTTTGTAATAAAAAAACTGAGTGGATGGATCAACAAAGAACTTCGACGTGTGTCATAGGACATCCGCCCCGAACAAATGCAACGATCAAATGAGATTATATATAATGGTCAGCGCGACGGTATGCTATGCTAAGGGGCCCAGGTTCGATTCCCGGCTGGGTCTGAGATTTTCTCCGCTCAGAGACTGGGTGTTGTGTTGTCTTCAGCCACACGACATTTCCATTTCCAGATGTTTTATATTATAAAAATGGGCACGAATACCTTTTTATAGGGAATTATTGTGTTTGTAATCAATTGAGCAAATAACGCACTAAAGAAAACTAAAACCATGGAATAAAAGAATTATTTTTAAATATCACAACCCGATAAATTGGCGTAGGTAGTTGCGAAACTGCGTAATGAATTATGATCCTTGAACTGTTGTCAGCAAATGGGTTCGGTGAAAGGACCGATGTCTACTTTCTAGAGGGGATAATTCAAAATTCTTGCAAAATCTTCGCATGATCTGTGAATTTTGATGAATAAACACCTCTACCTTTTTACCCATTTCGTCCTGATTTTCTCTTACCTTTTATTATACTAATTATTTTCCAGCGTAGGATCCTCTTTTTTTCTCTTGACGTTACGTCCAAAAAGTTATCGTTTCACTCACCGTTTATTTCTGCCCCGTTATACAGGGTAGAACAAAAATATGGAAACATTGCGAGAAATGTATGCTTGAACGTAAATGCAGAAAAACATCATCTGCTAAGTCACAAAAAAATGGTTCAAAAGACTCTGAGCACTTCTGAGGTCATCAGTCCCCTAGAACTTAGAACTACTTAAACCTAACTAACCTAAGGACATCACACACATCCATGCCCGAGGCTGGATTCGAACCTACGACCGTAGCGGTCGCGCGGTTCCAGACTGTAGCGCCTAGAACCGCTCGGCCACCTCGGCCGGCGTGCTAAGTCACAACACGGACGAAAGTGTGTGTTGGTTGACTGTCACAGACGGTCACTGAAGAGACGAAAAATATGAGGATGACAGCTGTAAAAATCCTGTAGAACTGTATGTCGCACTCGCGAACCCTGTCAGCACCAAAACAACAGGAGCGTCGCTCCAGAAGCTAGGAATTACATGACAAGCTGAACTGGAATTCCCTAACAGGAAAAAGTGGTGCCGAAGCCATACAACCTGGACTGTGGAACAATGGTAGAAAGTAATTTGGTCGGGTGTGTCTCGTTTCACACTGTTCACATATTCAGTCCGAGTTTACGTTCCAAGGCTGATACTTGGTGGAGGTTCTGTGATCATTTGGCCAACCGTGTCGCGGTGTTCCATAGATCCCGTGTGTATTCTACAAGGTCACACAACTGCCAGGTGTTACGTGACCATTTTGGCTGAACAGGTCCACCCCTTGGTACAGTGTTTGTTCCCCAACGGTGATACTGTGTTGCAAGACGTCTGGGTTTCGGTTCACACAGCTTACATCGTTCAGGATTTATTTCGTGAGCACGAGGATGAATTTTCGCATCTCCGCTGCCACCACAATCACCACATCTCAAAATTATTTAGCCTTTGTGGTCCACTTTAGAGGGAAGGGTGTATGACCGATATCCGCCTCCATCAGTTGTTACTTGGACTGGCCACTGTTTTGCAGGAAGAATAGTATAAGATTCCCTTAAAACCGTACATGACCTGTATTTATCCATTCCGAGACAACTGGAAGCTGTTTTTGAATACCAACGACTTTCCTACACCAAACTTGGCAAGCTTGTGATGTTTCCATGCTTTTGCCCACTCCCTATACATGTCATGATCTACTATGGTGCGCAACAATATAAACTTCTGCTCATACATTTTCTATGGCCAGGAAAAGTATATGGCGTGGTTATAATCTTATATTAGTGTTTCTTATTTAACACGTTTCTTGTAGTGGCCATTTTCGCAGCAGCTGTATACAAATTGAAGTTGTTTCCAAGAAAATGCCTCTTTTGCATGCTGCACATCGAAATTTTTGTTTTTATTTATGCACCCAGACGCGTTTCGCCTTTTTTACAAGGCATCTTCAGTGGGTGTCCTGAAATATTACATGATTTGTTAATTTTTACACATAGGTTATGGTTTCACATTCACGCGTAATTCGTTTTGTTGACTTGAGAAATAAAACCGAGGTGTTCGTTACTAAATGTGCTGCAGCAAAAGTGAATCCCTTGTTGTAATCGGGGTGAGAGCGGTAGAAGTCCGGGTCACAACCCCATGTTTTTTCTTTAATTATCCCGCACAAGTTTTAGAATCTTCCCACCATTACTGAAAGTCTGCGGTGCTCCGGTTTTAATTAGCTACCAGTCTCCAGGGTTTGGCGTACTGGAAAAGAGAGGAAACATGATTTTCTGTATCTGAACACTCGTTGTCAACTGTTACATCGTTCTGAAATGTAGACTTTACTCTGAAACTACACTACTGGCCATTAAAATTGCTACACCAAGAAGAAATGCAGATGATAAACGGGTATTCATTGGACAAATATATTATACTAGAACTGACATGTGATTACATTTTCACGGAATTTGGGTGCATAGATCCCGAGAAATCAGTACCCAGAACAACCACCTCTGGCCGTAAGAGTAGTGACGCGTATTGTGACGGGCTAGTTGCTCGGCCACCATTGACCAGACGTTTTCAGTTGGTGAGAGATCTGGAGAATGTGCTGGCCAGGGCAGCAGTCGAACATTTTCTGTATCCAGAAAGGCCCGCACAGGACCTGCAACATGCGGTCGTGCATTATCCTACTGAAATGTAGGGTTTCGCAGGGATCGAATGAAGGGTAGAGCCACGGGTCGTAACACATCTGAAATGTAACGTCCACTGTTCAAAGTGCCGTCAGTGCGAACAAGAGGTGACCGAGATGTGTAACCAGTGGCACCCCATACCATCACGTCGGTGATACGCCAGTATGACCATGACGAATACACGCTTCCAATGTGCGTTCACCGCGATGTCGCCAAGATGCCTGTCATCTCGACTGCTAGTGATATGAGGCCGTTCGGACCCAGCACGGCGTTCCGTATTACCCTTCTGAACCCACCGATTCCATATTCTGCTAACAGTCATTGGATCTCGACCAACGCGAGCAGCAATGGCGCGATACGATAAACCACAATCGCGATAGGCTACAATCCGACCTTTATCAAAGTCGGAAATGTGATGGTACGCATTTCTCCTCCTTACACGAGGCATCAGAACAACGTTTCACCAGGCAACGCCGGTCAGCTGCTGTTTGTGTATGAGAAATCGGTTGTAAACTTTCCTCACGTCAGCACGTTGTAGGTGTCGCCACCGGCGCCAACATTGTGTGAATGCTCTGAAAAGCTAATCATTTGCATATCACAGCATCTTCTACCTGTCGGTTAAATTTCGCATCTGTAGCAACTCATCTTCGTGGTGTAGCAATTTTAATGTCAGTAGTGTAGTATTTCGTATTTATTTGAACTGCAAAGGGAAACTGAAGCAGGATCCCCCTTCTCGGTTCTTCGAAACCTCCCAAAGTCGCATCCACGCGTAATTCGTTATACACTCGTTGTCGACTGTTAGATCGTCCTGAAATGTAGACTGTACGCTGAAACTATTATCTTAGGTCTCCACTGACTTATCCATGTAGGCAGCCTTCTACACACACTAGCTATGGCTTTCCATTATTTCATCCAAGAACCTTTATGTGCTACCTGCTTTACTACAGTTGCATTTAGGCGCATATTGTATTGGACACATGACGAAGCTTCCTCCGGAGATGGGGTTGCTTTACTCAGGCTTAGCCAGCCGGTGTGACTGAGCGGTTCTAGGCGCTCCAGTCTGAAACCGCCCGACCGCTACGATCGCTGGTTCGAATCCTGCCTCGGTCATGGATGTGTGTGCTGTCATTAGGTTAGTTAGGTTTAAGTAGTTTTAAGTTCTAGGGGACAGATGACCTCAGATGTTACGGCCCTTAGTGCTCAGAGCCATTTGAACCATTTTTTACTCAGGCTTGTGCCGTGGCGCTCGACTCGTACTCTCGGTTACCATAGTGACGTATAGTTGCCAATCACAAGACTTTGCGCCTATGTCTTTGGTTAAGTTCAAAACCTTTCCGTAGTGTCTTATTGGAGAGAGGACATGTGATACTGTTGACGGTGCTCCATCCGTCGGATGGGGATGTTAAGACCGTTTGTTCCCTTTGTGTTATTTGAGGCCAGAAGGCAATGTTCCGGCTCCGCATTTCACCCTCTCTCTTCTCAGCGATAAACGTTACACCAAACTCTTTACGTCCTCACTGCAGTCATCTACACTGGACAAAAACGACACTCACATTTCGCGAAGTAAAGGTGCCGTTCCGCGCGCCTCGCCAATTAGGTGACCTCGGGGGCCTCAAAGTCAACATTACCATACAACTTCACTTTAATATTTGAAACACGTTGGCATAGTCATCCCAAGAAATGGGAACTTCAACAGTAAACCGCAATCAGAGCCAGCTGTCGTACGTAATTCAGTCATGCTGAACGCAAAGCTCTAACATTGATTTTCCTGGAGATAGGCGACCTCAAGTTCAGTGCGAAATGTTGGCATCCTAAATAACCACAAATTGATTCAGCTTTATGGCCTTCGTGCAAGAAGAATCCTGGCATTAGTCTCGAAAGAGTCAGACTCTCGGACAGTGGCCCATTACTCACTGGCCACATAAGTAGTGTCGATTGCAATATAGTTACGATTCAGCGGTGCGCGGAATGGTAATTGCGTCCCAGGAACACGAATCACGCGGGAGCTGCTTCGTAGTACTCGCGCCGCTCCTCGTTTCGTAAGAAAATTGTTGGCAGGTGTAACTAACGGCGTTGTTATTACCGGACAGCAGCCCGCAGTGAGACTGACAGCAACACTGCCACCTGGCGTGTCAGATGCATCACGTGATAATCAAATCCTTCGGCAATCGATTCGATCTCTAATCAAGGATTCCGCAGCCGCTGCCCGAACATCCAGAACAGAAGCGTTAATTATGTCAATGGAAATCGGCCCCTTTCCTTTCTGGATTCCGTATTTAAGAATGCGAGGGCCGTCCAGAGACAGCCACGTGGAGCAAGGCGGGACCATCGCAGGAGGAGGGTAATTAAGTTCTCAACCAGTTGTACTCAAGTTTACGAGCTCGAATCCACCTGCGATCGTTTAATCCCTGCGAACGTACGAATTGGCAATACGCTGTGTGTATGAGTTCATCTGCCAAAGATTTGCACACTGTTTTCACGCATTTCATGGATAGTGCCTTGACTTAGTTTATATGGGTGACTTCATTTACATCCGCGAGCTACAGAAGAGAAGCGTTCACACTACATATATGTTGACTGTCAAAAAAAAGTGTGTACACCACACTGTAGGAGTAATTTATTTGTTCTACAAATACACTGACAGAAAAAAATAGCAACACAAAAAATAATTGCATATATATATTGGCCACGACATCTTGGTAGATGATTGTTGCAGTATCTGTGTGTTTATGGGTTGCATTTTTTTCGTATGACTTGTCAAGCCAATGGCAGCACGGCATCTCTTGCCGCAATTGTCACAAGTGTATCTGGCTGCTGAGGCAGGAGCAGTGGTAGCATTGCGAAGCTTTTTCTGCCTTAATCTGTCTAACAAGCCTTCATCATGCTTCGACATTCCAGATGATACATCATCACGCCACTCTGGTCTCATGCTAGCCCGTGCCTCCCATCTGTTTGTGTCGATTCCAAAGCTCTCCATATCTCGTTTACAGGAGTCCTTGAACCTCAATACAGGACGTCCTACAGGTCTTTTGGCTACAGAGATCTCTCCAAGCATCACCTCACGTGGTAATCTGTCAGGATCCATACGGTGGACGTGTCCCAGCCAGCGGTGTCGTCTCTGCTTCAAGATAGCTGAAATACTGTTGCAGTTAGTTTTAGATAGCACTACTTCGTTGGTCACTCGGTCCTTCCACGTTACTCCGAGGATGGATCTCAGGCACCGCATGTGGAAAGCATTAAGGCGACATTCTTGCTTGGCATAGGTAGTCCAGGTTTCCGATGCATACAAAAGGATGCTGAGGACGCAAGTTTGATATACAAGAATATTGTTGGTCAAAGAGAGTTTGTTGTTTTTCCAAACACGCGTAGAGAGTTTTCCAAAAGTTGGCGCAGCTCTTCCAATGCGAGCATCAATTTTCTTGTCAACAGACATGTTTGATTCTATAGTAGATCCAAGGTAGAAGAAGTTATCTACGACTTGCAGAGTAGTGCCATCTAGTGTGATATTCGGCTTTGTGTTAGCACCCTGAACCATAATTACGGTCTTACTGCTTACTCATCGAGGATAGGTGGCATGCCTGACTAAATCTTGATACTAGCTCTTGCAGCTCTTCTGCGGAGTTCTCAACAATTGCAGCATCATCAGCATACAGGAGTACACGAGCGACTATCTCGTAGCGCTTTGTCTTACTCTTCAGAAGACTGACATTGAAAAGCCTTCCATCTTTCCTAGTATGCAGATGTACTCCAACATTGCAATTCTCGGAAGCCACTTGGAGCAGACCCGAGAGGAAAATTCCAAAAAGTGTAGGTGCCAACACACGCCACAGTTCATACTGAATGGTTTAGATGTACCCAGCAAAGTTTGGGGACATCCAATTTTTGCATAGAGTAATGACATTTCGGGAATGCATTTGTCTAGGTAACGCATTTAAGTGATTAACGTCGCCAGGTCACAGAGATTAATGTAAGCTCGAGATAAGTTATTGTAAATGTGAAATGCTACCACATTAATAACTAGTGTAACCGTCAGAATGCTGAACGAAAGCGTGCGGACGTGCATGTATTATGCTGTACAGGTGCCGGAAGTCAGTTTTTGGGATGAAGTTTCGTGCCTGTTGCACTTGGTCGGCCAGTACAGGGACGGTTAATGCTGTTTGTGGATGACGCTGGAGTTGTCGTTCGATGATGTCGCATATGTGCTCGATTCGGGACAGATCTGGAGATCGAGCAAGCCAAGGCAGCAAGTCGAAACTATGTCGAGCATGTTGGGTTACAACAGCTGTATGTGGGCGAGCGTTATCCTGTTGGATAACACCCCCAGGAGTGCTGTTCACGAATGGCAGCATAATAGGTCGAATCACCAAATTCACGTTGAAGTTTGCAATGAAGGTGCGTAGGGTAAACACGAGAGTGCTCCAGGTGTGGGTCCAGTGTGTCTAGTGTACATGCTTGTTGGTTGGAGGCC
Source organism: Schistocerca cancellata (assembly GCF_023864275.1). Lineage (NCBI taxonomy): Eukaryota > Metazoa > Arthropoda > Insecta > Orthoptera > Acrididae > Schistocerca > Schistocerca cancellata. Next base: position 813,649,278 of record NC_064629.1, on the reverse strand, counting down.
CTCAACTGACCTAATCAGCAGCCGGCCATCACTGGCACCGAGGTAGAACTAGGGAGGTGGGTTCATTTGTCGAATTTCATTTGAAGTTCCAGTTGTGGAGTTGTACTTGAGTTTGCATAATTGAATTTTTCAACTGTGACTGTGGTTTATTGACCAATTCTACCTTCTCGTTTACAGATGCAAGGTAAGCCGGTACGATATTTATGCACGAGTTTTTTAATGGAAACACTGTTGCTGCGTCTAGAGAATACGGCAGACGATTTTCTAACAATTTTCTAACCACAGATCCGAACGCGCAAGTGAACAGAATGTGGATGAAGTAGAAGGCAGTGTTCAGTTGATTTTTACCTGTAAGGATGGTTGAAAAGCGGAGTTTACAACGAAAAAGCGAACTAGAGACGAAATGGGTTGGGTTGTTTTGGGGAGGAGACCAGACAGGGAGGTCAACAGTCTCATAGGATTAGGGAAGCACAGGGAACCATCCCGGCATTTGTCTGGAGCGATTTAGGGAAATCACGGAAAACTTAAATCAGGATGGTCGGACGCAGGATTGAACCGTCGTCCTCCCGAATACGAGTCCAGTGTGCTAGCTACTGCGCGACCTCGCTCGGTGGAGACGAACTGATCGTTCGGTTTGTGAATAGCGGTACCCTCATAACAGGACGCCGAGACGACTTCTCGTGGTGTTGTTAAGAGAACTGGAAATTGCATTAAAGTCGGGGGTGTAATTTAAGCATGTAAACTGTGAACTTAATCATTTCCCCTTTGCCTAAAACTTTCTCTAGGTATTTGTTTGGGTTACATTCTAATAGCTCTGTTCCCAGTAAAAACTGGACACGTGTTTCATGGAGTGTTTTACTTGAATTAGTCTACACTTTTGTCTCAGAAAATATTGGATTGATGCATAAATTTGCAGCGTTTTCCGTAAGTTTAATAAACACAACAGATACACATGATAGAGACTTTATTAATCAATAAAGCCGGCCGGTGTGGCCGAGCGGTTTCTAGGCGCTTCAGTCTGGAACCGCGTGACCGCTACGGTTGCAGGTTCGAATCCTGCCTCAGGCATGGATGTGTGTGATGTCCTTAGCTTAGTTAGGTTTAAGTAGTTCTAAGTTCTAGGGGACTGATGACCACAGATGTTAAGTCCCATTTGAACCTATTCATCAATAATATATTTTCCTTCACTATTTGCAACAATCTGAGAAGGTTGGGGTAACTTTTCAATTCCGCGACTGTAGAAATCACATAGCTTCAAGACGAAGAACTCGTCGATCCATGTTCGGAGTGCATTTTCATTCGGAAAGGAAGTTTCTTGAGGGCTGTTCGATAGACAGCGCCGGCCGGGGTGGCCGAGCGGTTCTAGGCGCTACAGTCTGGAACCGCGCGACCGCTACGGTCGCAGGTTCGAATCCTGCCTCGGGCATGGATGTGTGTGATGTCCTTAGGTTAGTTAGGTTTAAGTAGTTCTAAGTTCTAGGGGGCTGATGACCTCAGAAGTTAAGTCCCATAAGTCCCATAATGCTCAGAGCCATTTGAACCGTTTGATAGAGAGCGGAAAAGATGAAAATCTGAGGGCATAAGGTCAGGTGAATAAAGTGGGTGCGGACTGACTTCCCAAAGCAACTCCTGTATAGTGTTTTTCGTCAGCCTAGTAGAATGCGGGTGGGCGTTATCGTACGGTAGCATCACTTCACGCAGTCTTCCTGGTCGTTGTTCTTGGATTACATCTGCTAGACGTCTCAGTTGTTGACAATAAATGTCAATGATGATGGGTGCACATTGGGGAAGCAATTTGTAGTACAACGCACCGTCGCTGTTCCACCAGATGCATAACATTATCTTTTATGGATGCACGTAGGTCTTTGTACGGAGAGGTACTGCTTTGTTTGCGTTCAGACGTCCCTTTTTTTTCCTTATGTTATCATAAAGTCGCAATTTCTCTCACGATGGTGGAATGATCACAGTTCCGTACATACCCCAGTTACAAAGTACACTGATGTGGATCATTGTGGATTAATGCGTTTAAACGGTATTCATCAAACCCCAATGAAATGAAATGATCTTATGGCATTACCGGCCGGGAGGTCCCGTCCGGGGAAATTCGGCCCCCAAGTAAGAATCTTATTATAGTCGACGCCACATTGAGCGACTTGCACGCCGGTGGTGAGGATGAAATGATGAGGGCAACACAACACCCAGTCCACGAGCAGAGAAAATCTCCAACCCGGCCGGGAATCGAACCCGCGCCCACAGCATGGGAGGCAAGCACGTAACCACTCAGCTAAATAGGCCGACAACCCCAAAGATCTTCCTGAACGTGGAGAGTCACTTATGTCAAAACGATGCTCCTTAAAATGAAAGAACCATTTTCTTGCCGTGCTCTGTTCAGTGACGTTATCCCCATACACGGTGTACATGTTTCTGGCTACCTCCGGTACTGTCAGCTCTCTACTGAACTCAGACAGAAGAATAGTCTGAAATGTTCCGTTTTCTCCACTTGTCACTATATTTTCTAGCGTCCACATCTCCACTATCTCTCTCTGCAAATGATAGTATGTAAACATCAACAATGAACAATGAACTACAGATAAAAATGACAATCGATAAATAAACCCCTTGCAACCGAAATACCAACATGCAAAACAAAAACGCCACGAACTTATGAACCAATTTAATATTTAGTATTCCTGTATAAGTCCCCTGCAGGACAAAGACTTGTAGTTATTCGTCTTTAATAAATTCACTGCAGATGGGATTGAATAATTGTGGGGCGCGTACGATGTATAGGGGGAAATGAAGAATTTGTCGATGTGCAGGGAGACTTAGAAATTTCGACATTAGTTTCCTCAGGCGAAGAGAATCTTATTTCTTATATTAAACGAATAAATTCTAAAGGCACCGAAAGCTAAGCTCCAGTCGTCGTATTTAATCTGGACTACCACAAAACTCGTTTCTGGTATCAGGTTTTCATCTTCAGATACCTTATGTTCACATGAAGTACAGCGTTACACACCATGTCAAAGTTGGTTGGAGGCTTAGCGTACCGTTCCACATAAGACAAGGTTCCGGGAGGATTTACTTCCACATCTTGTGAATTCTTAGTTCCATTTGCAATCTTCCAAATGGTTTAAAAAACTCTAGATTTTTCATGTGACAATTTCGGTTTGGGTGTCGAAAGTTCGTATCGTCACCCTTACTAATTATCTGTATCTAAGAAGAGAAGCGAAAACTGAGGAGAGAAAAAAAGTGTTTCACCACTAAGACCTTACAGGGAACATCATCACTCTCTATGCGAGAGAAAGAACGTACTAATTGCGTTAAAAACAATTCTGGTAAAAAATGTGTTAGTCACAGTTATGGTTCAGTTTTCAAACAACATCTTTCCACTGTCTTTTGAAGTATGATTAAATTATGATTAAATGCCAGCGAACTTGATTATCACAATCAAATATACTCCATTTTCTACTCAACGCCAATTTCTGTTATTTCAGTTACTGCATAAATATCGTACAAACTATCCGCTTTGCACATAACTTTCATGTTTGCTTACTCATTGTACTTATTTATTTATTCCGCCTAGTAAGAGTAACGTTTCACTGTGATCTTAAATTTTTTTGTGTGTTCCATTATTCTGCCTTTTACAATTAATATTTATTTTTTATCTTATTGTGCATCCGAATTATAGTATCTTCCTTCAATAAGCAGTTCCTACTACGGCAGAAAAATTTTCTTTCGTGTTTCTGAAGTGTACGAGTGCTGTTATGTTTATGTTACAGTTTCACTTTCCATCCTGTCTTTCGAACAGCAAACTGCTGCAATATCATATCGCAAGAGAAACAGTAAAAATTCAAATTTTCCCAAGTAATCGGAATCGGAATGAAATTCTCACTAAATTTCTCATTTTGTCGGCTTTTCAATCGCTTTATTCCGCATGTAACTTTTTCCTGGCCACTTTTCGTTATTACCTATCACCCAAAGTAATATATGATATTTCCGAAAAATTTCATCCAGTGAATAAAGGGTAAAGTTGCGACTGTTATAATTATTAGTATTTTACCAATAACATGAACGTAATGTGAACGCGTGCTATTCCTTAATAATGAACGCCGTTATTAGCGGCAGAATTTTCAGCTTCCGCCCCCCTTACCCCCCCCCCCCTCCTCCGACGTCTGCTTTCTGTAACTGAGGTCAATGTTGGCGTGATACTTCCCCAAGCTGTATTAGGAATGTTATACAAATCCTTTGAAGTCTCTTACTCTGGATTTTGAAATTTCTGTTAGCAGATGAACTTGCATTGACTGCGCAAGCGTCGGTGGGACTCGACGCAAAGGTATCCGCTTCGAATCCTCGTGATTTTCATTGCCCACGTTTGCTGATTGAAGGGTGGAAAGGCGACTGCGTGCAGTCTATTAAAACAGTGTCTCGCGGAGTGTGAGGATGCAGATGGCCGTGGCTGGATGGTCAGATGGGAACGTTAACTGAGCAGCTTTTCCAATGGAACCATCCGGGTATTGGTGTTAAGCGATTTAGGGAATGTGCAGAAAACCTTTTACTGGATGGCGACCCTACTCTAATTCCAAATTCCTCCGTAATAATACAACATTATATTGCATCAGGTAGAGTGACACTCACCCTTACGATACAAGGCGAAGAAAGCAAATGACAGATCACCTAGACTAGAATCTAGCTCTAGACATTCTTGGGGGAGTTCGTCTTAGGGCACAACACTCACTGAGTATGGGACTGACTTCTGGTTCTTTGATTAGTAATACCGAGCAGTGGCACAAAATTTTGATAAATGTAAGCGTCTGAAGCGTATCTCTGAGCACATTTAATTAAATTTTTGCCTCTGGCTTCGTCAGAGTGGAAATCGATAATTCATCAATTTTCTGTTTCACCGCTCAGATCGGTAACTAACATGCCATAATAGTTTTACGCAGCGAATTTCCAGAAATAAAGTTATTTTTAATAATTAACGTGTTGGAATTTTCAGGCATCCGTTGATTAATTTCTGACGGTTTAGTCTAATGACGTTTACCGATGGCTGTAACTTCAGTCTGGTTGACAGTAAATTTTGCAGTATTTTAATTGCTTGGTACTCTACAATCGAAAACACTGTAAAATATTCTTCAGTTCTTAGAACCAACAATGAACGGTACCAATAACTTTTCAAATGGAATGACTTCTAATTGTTACCTTTTCTTGTTGAACAACGTATTGTAACTTTTGTAGTAAAATGACAGATGAATATTTCCATGGGCTTAAGCTTTGGATTTGCATTATACCTATGGCCTTGTAATTTGGTTCCTCTCAATCCCGCTAATTAATCATCAATCCACTGCATCACCCCTTAGCGATAACCGTAATAGAAACAGTTACGCATTCCCTACGAGTTTCTAAGTAAATTTTCTGTATCTCTAAAGGGAGGAATGACGACTAGGTCATTAGTGATGAAGCACAAGCTTGGGTTAGGTAAAGACAGAGTAAATAGCCGACGGCAACCTTCTCAATGGAACCACTCGGATATTCGCCTAAAGCGATTTAGTGAATCTACGGAGAATCTAATTGTAGATGGTACGATGGAAATCTCTCTCAGAGTCTACCGAATCAAGTCCGTAAGTCCTGTACCTTTCCTTGTCTTTTTCCCTCACATAGGGTGACGTATCTTTCTTGCCGCTTCCAGCTGCTGGAGTTTGGAAACGGACCTTGCTGTCAGAATATTTGTTGCTTTTGCCGTGGAGCATTTTTGTGTGTTTCTCGACATAATACGGTTCCTATAGCAATCAACTGTCGCCAGAGAACTGTCTCCAGCAATACGGCTTCGCCTCCCAGCGACGAAGGGGTAGCGGAAACGATGGCTGGATATGCTGGTAATATCCAACGGCAGAGATGTATGGAAGTTTGGTGTCGCTGCCTGGTTGTCTTTCGAAACGTACGTGCATAACGCCCCTAAATCCTCTATCACGCTGACCGGAGTGGCCGAGCGGTTCTAGGCGCTACAGTCTGGAACCGCGCGACCGCTACGGTCGCAGGTTCGAATCCTACCTAGGGCATGGATGTGTGTGATGTCCTTAGGTTAGTTAGGTTTAAGTAGTTCTAAGTTATAGGGTACTGATGACCACAGAATTTAAGTCACATAGTGCTCAGAGCCATTTGAACCATATTTTTCCTCTATCACTGAACCCTGCGCTTGAATTTAAAATGGCTGCCCCTCACCCTAACAGAAGAATCTTCCTCTTCTCAAAGTTTCCATTTATTTTAGGTTTCCTAACTGCAGTGAAAGACTGCTGTATCTGTCTTTTTACTGAAAGCTTCTCACCACTGGAGTCTGACATATGGCAGAAACTATCGTTGACGTTCAAAATAAAGTGTCACCTTCCTGACAGCTTTTCTGCATTCCCTTACAAGACCACGGCCGAATTCTCTTTGAAATCTTGCTGTGTCCAAACTGGCTGAGGTGGCGGTTCGAATCCCCGTCCAGCTATACAGATTTGGATTTTCCACGATTTCCCTTAAACGCTTATTACGAATTACGGGTTGGTTCCTTTGACAGGTCACAGCCGATTTCCTTCCCTTACCCTCTCTGAGCTTGTCTCCGTTTCTAATGACATCGTCGTCGACGGAACGTCAAACACTTATCTTCCTATTTGTGCTGTGTCCAACAAGCTCGTGTTCCGTCGCTGATGACCTCGACGTATATGGGACGTTAAACTCTAACCTTCCTTCCCGCGTTCCTCCTCTTTGCACATTTCCCTGAGGTGTGTCGGACTCTCGACTGCTGGAAGTGGCGACTTCTGACGCCGCAGTCTAAACGTCGCGCGAGGAACCTCGTGGATGGCCATTTCAGTTTCGCTTCAATTCATTTACATATTTTGGCCGTCCACGTTGGCGCAACATTTGGCCCCTCTGCAACGTCTCAAGTGAGCGGCGCGGTGGGCGTCCCTCATAGCAGTCCCAGGTGCTAGGGCGCTACTCGTTCCCAGCGGCCGCTTACGAAAGGTCACCGCGCCACGGCAGTACGCTCACCGGTAATGGGTATCACGCACGAGCGGCGTTCATTTCCCGAGGTCGGCTGTCGTTCTGAGGTTCACTGGGTCACGGTTTTCATCATCCGCTGAAGGTGAGTGCTGCGTTCTTCCGTCTACAGAAGTTCAAAGGGGACGAGTCTGTCACGAAAGGAGCACCAGACTCATACGCTGGATCAGTCCTACATTTACATACTGGTTGTATTGATCGATTGAGGGGCCAGTCGAATTCACCATCCCGAAGTAGGAGAAAACATAATTTCTAAATAGCTGCCGAGTAAGACGTACAGGCATTTGCTGTTTTGGAACAGTTATGTGACTGAATTTGTGATTTCCGGTCAGAGGTCACAGTTCGTAGTAATTGACGGAAAGTCATCGAGTAAAACAGAAGTGATTTCTGGCGTTCCCCAAGGTAGTGTTAGAGGCCCTTTGCTGTTCCTTATCTATATACTCGGTTTGGGAGACAATCTGAGCAGACGTGTTCGGTTGCTTGCAGATGACGCTGTCGTTTATGGACTAATAAAGTCGTCAGAAGATCAAAACAAACTGCAAAACGATTTAGAAAAGATAAAATGGTTCAAATGGCTCTGAGCACTACGGGACTTAACTTCTAAGGTCATCAGTCCCCTAGAACTTATAACTACTTAAACCTAACTAACCTAAGGACATCACACACATCCATGCCCGAGCCAGGATTCGAACCTGCGACCGTAGCGGTCGCGCGGTTCCAGACTGTACGGCCTAGAACCGCTCGGCCTCTCCGACCGGCTAGAAAAGATATCTGAATGGGGCGAAAAGTGGCAGTTGACCCGAAATCCGAAATAACGAAAAGTGTGAGGTTGTCCACATGAGTGCTAAAAGGAACTCAAACTTCGGTTACACGATAAATTAGTCTAATCTAAAAGCCGTAAATTCAACTAAATACCCTAGGTAGTACATTTACGGACAACTTAAATTGGAAGGACCACATAGAAAATATTGTGGGGAAGGCTAACCAAAGACTGCGTTTTATTGGCAGGACACTTAGAAAATATAACAGATCTACTAAGGAGACTGCCTACACTACGCTTGTCCGTTCTCTTTTAGAATACTGCTGCGCGTTGTGGGATCCTTACCAGATAGGACTGGCGGAGTACATCGAAAAAGTTCAAATAAAGGCAGCATGTTTTGTATTATCCCTAAATACGGGAGAGAGAGTCACAGAAATGATACAGGATTTGGGCTGGAAATCATTAAAAGAAAGGCGTTTTTCGTTGCGATGGAATCTTCTCACGAAATTCCAATCACCAGCTTTCTCCTACGAATGCGAAAATATTTTGTTGACTCCGACCTACATAGGGAGGAACGATCACCACCATAAAATAAGGGAAACCAGAGCTCATATGGAAAGATATAGGTGTTCATTCTTTTCGCGCGCTATACTAGATTGGAATAATAGAGAATTGTGAAGGTGGTTCGATGAACCCTCTGCCAGGCACTTAAATGTGATTTGCAGAGTATCCATGTAGATGTAGATGCAGAAGTTATTCAAGAATATGTAGCCTCAGCTAAATACATTTCGTCGTCCATACGCACACACTGGCTGTTTTTGTACAACAAGGGAAGATTTGATGTTCCGCAAATGCGTTTTTAAAGTATTTTGTCTAAGTAAAAAATTCCTATCGCTTTTTCGACCACAGAGTATTGTGCTTCAGTGTGGTGCAATAGTTATCATACCAGCCTCATCGATGCGCAGCTCAACAACACAGTAAACGTGATTACTGCTACAAACAGATCAACTCCTGTCTACTGGCTTCCCCTGCTAAGCAATATCTGTCCGCACAGATTTGCAGAACCGTGACCCTGCTTGGAGATTACCGCAATATGCAAGAGTATAACCATTCATCGCGACGTACCTTACGAAGAAATAGGTTTAGTTAGAGACACCCACCACTGCTGTACGCTGAACAGTTAGCTACAAGTAACCCCTAAGTGGGAGATCTCAGGATCGAGAACAGCCAACTCATTGGTAATCACCAATAACGAGAGTGATTGGAGAAATATAACTGTGATACTGTGTATGTCGAACTCGACAAAAACTGTGCGTCAAACAAGTAGAACCCGCATTTGATGTGGCCGGCGCTCTGACTGCCTCTATAAACGAGGTGTTGTGGAGTCTCCTAGTTGTGACTGTGTTGCAGTGAAACAATACGACAGACATATAAGAGAGGAGTGCGTCCTACGATGCTATAAGGGCACGTGGAGTGATTTTATGAATTCTATTGCCACTGCGATGGAATGGATTATAAACCTAGATATTAATGTTTAGTTGACTTTGTTTTATGTAGTGACATTCATTACGTATGTACTGCATGTGTGTGCCATACTGAAACTAAAACCTCCGTCCGAACAGGCCTTGAAGACCCGACATACCGACCGACCGCCGTGTCATCCTCACACAAAGGCGTCACTGGATGCAGATAGGGAGGGGCATGTGGTCAGCATTCTGCTCTCCCGGCTTTTGTTAGTTTTCGTGACCGGAGCCGTTACTTTCCAGTCAAGTAGTTCGTCAATTGACCTCACAAGGGCTTGCCAACAGCGTCCAGCAGACAGGACGGTGACCCATCTAAGTGCTAGCCAAGCCCGACACAACTTAACGTCGGTGATGTGACGGGAAACGGTGTTACCATTGCGGCAAGGCCGTTGTGTGCCATACGAATAATAATAATTCCTATAGTCGCGACCCAGGGTACTAAAAATTCCCAAAAATCTTTCGAATTTTACTGCAATTCCTATTACATCTATATTATTTTTAGGTGGCTCAGTCGTAAACTGCTAGACTGCAGAGCCAAAGATCTTGAGTTCTATCTCAATCAGTCCAAGGATTTGTATATGACGTTTACCACTTCTTTCACCCCTGGCAGTGTTTCTTGCAGTGAAAAATGCCGAGTTGCACTGCGGTTCGGAATTCACGTTCACGTTAAAACTGTACGCCCCTATAACTGGTTAGGTAAGTCAGTTCAAAGGTCGGAGATGGGAAACGATATACTTCCTCCATTAAGACGATGCCTAGCGAAGAACTGTGGTCTTCAAAACAACAGCTTTACCTTTACCACAAATTGAGTCTGCTGTCGTATTGCCTCTATATGTTCACAGAAAGAACGGAAAAAGAATATTACACGTAGCTGACATTTCTTAGGAAACAACTCGCGTATTTACATATTTTAGCGGTTCAAATGGTTCAAATGGCTCTGAGCACTATGGGACTTAACTGCTGAGGTCATCAGTCCCCTAGAACTTAAAACTACTTAAACCTAAATAACCTAAGGACATCACACACATCCATTCCCGAGGCAGGATTCGAACCTGCGACCGTAGCAGTCGCGCGGTTCCAGACTTTAGCGCCTAGAATCGCTCGGCCACTTCGGCTGGCTATTTTAGCGGAGTCAGCGTTCTTTTATTGTTGATGCTGCTTTCTAAGTCTTTGACTATGAGTGAAATGTGTGATAACTGTCGAAAGATAGAGAATTTTGTAGGAATAGATTTCACTACGGGAAGTGCAATACGGTGATGTACTGGAAAGCCAGAGAGGCATTATCACAGAGGTGTGCAATATGCGGTAGAAGAGGATTACTCTGTAGTCCGTCCATTAAGACGCCTTTTTCTCAGGAACGGATAGAGGCACCAAGTTGAAATTTATGTCAAATACTAAGGCCTATGGTCCCTTAGTAGTGTAAATAATTTAAGCTTCTAAGTTCAAAATGTTCAAATGTGTGTGAAATCTTATGGGACTTAACTGCTAAGGTCATCAGTCCCTAAGCTTACACACTACTTAACCTAAATTATCCTAAGCATAAACACACACACACACACACACACACACACACACACACACACACACACACACCCATGCCCGAGGGAGGACTCGAACCTCCGCCGGGACCAACCGCACAGTCCATGACTGCAGCGCCTGAGACCGCTCGGCTAATCCCACGCGGCAAGCTTCTAAGTCAATGTAGTCAAAAGATTCGGCCATATATGACACATATTTTGATACCCGCAGACTCACTCCTCAGAACCTATGGATGAAGTACCTGTACACGTAATTAAGTTTGTACGAATCTCTCAGAGCGCGAATCCTAGTCGCAGTTGTCTTTCTTTTTTTTTTAATTATGCACATGAGAAATATGTCTCAGCAGCGGACGTAGCCAGGTGGAATGGAGACTCACGCAGAAGTAGGAATTATGCAGCATGTTCCAACCGTGACAAGGGAGCCTGACAGCGTGAGACACTTAAGGAAGAAGACAACGTTGCTTTTGATGGTTATCATGGGAGAGGTGAAGGAAATACTAGGGACTGAGTACCGGGCCAGCAGAACTTTTGTGACAAGCGTCAGGCTAAGTTGGCTATCAATGACGTAGGTCCTTCAAGCAGAAGAAATGTTACGATACCAGGAGATGGTGGTGGTGGTGGTGGTAGTAGTAGTAGTAGTAGTAGTAGTAGTAGTAGCAGTGGTACTGGTGGTGGGTGTGACGGAAGACAGTTTGGACAAGGACCAGGTATGTGAGATGGGTGCTGCTTTGAGCAAGATAGCTTTCTCGATTTGCGCTACCCATATACGCAATTGTCGAGCTCTGCAGGCGACATGACCGGCTGCACGTTAATTGTGTTGTAAAGCTCGTTAATACAAGTCTGTGGGTGTAAGTGAGAAACATTGTCTTCGGGCAAGTTGCACTGTTGCCAGTTAGGACTATCGGTAGATGGGTATTCGGCAGGTTGTGGCTAACAAGGGTTAGGGGTTAGGCTGATCAGTGCAATTGCGGTGGGTCACTGTCATACAATAGTTGTACCGGTCGATACATGGTGGGGTCTTAGCTTTACTACTGGAGAGGTCGATATGATACTACAATATATGAAATATGAGATCACTTTATTACAACTTGAACAAGATGAAAAATTAAACATCGTAAGAATCCATGTGCATGGGAATGTCATGTGAGTATTCATTTCTGTCACTCAACATTAATGTATCATTTGATGTAGAACAAGATACTAGTCTCTTTCCACAGAGTACAGTCGACGATGCTAATGCAGATCTAAAAATCTTTCGTCAAAACAACATAGCCCTGACCCCAAACCAGAAAGGCCCCTGGGTAGTGATGTAAAATGCCTGGGCGTTTATAAGTTGGGACAAATGCCCAGGGTAAATGCCTGAGCAAATGCCCAAGATTCGTAAATGCCCGGTCATTTATACATTTTAAAGATTAATTGATAAGTAAATTTGTACTGATATTTCGTATTGGAAACGGCGTTTTGCAATACTGCTTCTGCAGTGGTTGGGTAACAAAGTTGAAAAAGCAGCTTGACAGTCACGGAAGAGTTATTATGGGAAATAAATTGGGCTGTAAACGTAGCCATACACTTTTAATGAGGTCAATTCTTGGGTTAGTACATAATAAAAGAATAAAACAAAGCTCGAGTTTAGAAATAATTCTTGAAATAAAGTATAGTTTATATTAAGTACGTAGCCTGTAGGTAGTATTTTTACGTATACTATACTACTGCAAAAATATTAGAGTAAAAAAAGTGTATCCATAATGATTTTAGTTAGGGATGAGCCATTTGTCGATTCCGATTCCACGAGTCCAAGAATTGCCGATTCTCTAGGAATATACTAGTATCGGAATCAAACGATTCCAGGGTCTTCGGCATGGATTGTTTGTTATTAAATCTTTTTTATGTTAGTGTTCTTATTTTATCTTCACACAGCAGTGCAGTCATACGAAAATAGATAAAGAAGGGAGCAAAATAAAAAAAACTATTGTCTGTCTCAAATGGCACTACATCTTACAGTAAAGCCTCCCCAACTGTAAACAGTTTAATATTTACGAATACATTTATTATCGAGAAAAATATGCAAGCTGTTTAATACATTCAGTAATTATTTTGTTATCAGTAGCCATTCTTCTGTAATATTAAGTTATTTGACTCGGATTGTAAAATGTGTTACATTACAAAGCGATTACCTAAGGACTTCTTTTTTTATTTTATTTTATTTTATACCGTCCTGCCCACTGGGCATATCACCTCTCGCGAAGTTTAGGCTGATGAGATGTTGTAGAGGTGGCAGCCATCCTCCAAAGAACATTACGTAGTTTTGTACAAGACAGGGCGCTTTTATATACCTCGGGCGAATCCGAATAGCAACCGGTAGACCGGAATACTTGGACGCCCCTAAATGGCAGGCTTTCTTCATTGCAGATTTGGAGATGCGTGTCAGTAGGATATGCAAGTTCAACTGAAATGCAGTGAATGTCGCCCCTGCAAGTCCTGAATTTCGTCGGTCAGCGACGCTTCTGTGGCTACGACTGACATATCTCAAACACACTTTCGAAGCCCGTTTAAGTGACTGTCAGTCTTCCATGCACGAACTGTTTTCCTTCATTTAATTCCCTATAAGCGCCGCGCGGTGAATAATTCCTAAAAGAATTATAGCTTAAAGCAAGTTCTCGTAGATACAGATCTTACAGCAGGTTCGCTATAAGCTTTGCTATTCTTGATCTCTCGATTCATTTCTAGCCCAAAGAAAATGTGCTTGTTTTCTGCGATACAGTTGTTGCTGTCGTTATAATTTTGCTCTTTTAGCAATAACATTTAGGGGTACTATAATTTCAAGAAACGACAAAAACGTAGAATTTAAAACAAATTTTGAAACAGAAATAGAGAAAAAATAATTCGGTCTGTTCACTTCTAAACGTGACGTATGTTTATTTGGAAACATGTTGCTCGGTATTATGCCTGCAAACTTCCTTTCATTTCCTAGATCAGTCTTTGTCTCAACAGTTTGTTAGAAGTGTACAATCGTGCAGCGTGTCATCCTGAACAAATTGTCGGAAAAATTGCTAAAATTTTAGACTGTCACTTTGTTGGTCTGTAGCCTACATTGTCATATAACTTCCGTAAGTAATATGACCAGGGTACCGATATTTTCTCAGCAACTATAGGAAATAAATTACAACTTACCATTTGACTTAAGCCCGAAAGCAAGATAAGTCGAACTAACTTTGATATGTGAATGTTCACTTTAGACGGCTTTAGGATACAATTGTGCCCATCATTCAAACAGAATACTCAGAAGTTATTGTCTTACTTCATTTTATTTTTCCTCTTCATGCGCCTTTCATTTTTCACCGAATGCGAATTGGCACCACACATTTCGATTATAGAGTAGCGCCTTAAGATATGTACTGTTTTATTACAGACTGAAATTTTCATTCTGCAGCGGAGTGTGCGCTGATATAAAACTTCCAGGCAGATTAAAACTGTGTGCCGGACGGAGACTCGAACTCGGGACCTTTGCCTTTCGCGGGTAATTGCTCTACCAGGTCCCGAATTCGAGTCTCGGTCCGGCGCTCAGTTTTAATGTTTTATCACAGTTTGTGACAGCATTTGTTTTCCCACGAACAGTTCTTCCCTATGCATTCAACATTTCTGTTATGTTGGGCGGTTATGCGCTATTGAGTGAAGTAAGAGTTTATATTAAAGTTTACGGAGCTCCTGTGTAGTCTAAATAATTTAATGGTTAGACTTCTGTTGCTTACATGTAATGGATTTCGATAACCCTCAAATGGCGTGAGTAGGAATAAATCGTTTCATATCCGTTTGAAATGAAAATAACACCTGCCATAACATGCAGTTAACAGTAAACGCCTGGATATGACAGGCTGCTGTCAAAACACGTCATGCAAAATTTACGTTTGGTAGAATTGAATCGCGAGTAAAGGGGAAAAACTAATAATTTTTCATTAATCACAAACGTTGCAGCACACCTCACCAAATTCCATCCCTATCATGTACAAATATAGAATATACTCGTATTTTGTGGCAGTGCAGTTTGAATTCTGTTACAGAAACGAGAAACAAAAAGTACGAGTAAATTGGTGTTCACTGTATCAGCAATTATGTCATAGATTCGACATGACATGATACGGCATAAAATGATGTATATCTACTGATCACTGAACATAGCAGTAATGTCGAAATTACATAGTCTTCTCTCGGGCCAGCCGCAGTGGCCATGCGGTTGTAGGCGCTTCAGTCTGGAACCGCGCGACCGCTACTATCGCAGATTCGAATCCTGCCTCGGGCATGGATGTGTGTGATGTCCTGAGGTTAGTTAGGTTTAATTAGTTCTAAGTTCTAGGGAACTGATGACCTCAGATGTTAAGTCCCATAGTGCTCAGAGCCATTTGAACCATTTCTTCTCTCGGGAAGGGAATGGGTTGATGTTTCCGTCTTACGACTTCACAGTATGGGTGAAATGTATTCATGTTCAGATCTGGTGCTCATTTGTAGTATTGAATATGAAATTAAATTAAGCCCATTGTAAGGCATTTACTGTTAGATAGCAAAGATTGGTAGCAGCTGGAATGGGCAAGAAATCTGCCGATGAGAACTACAGTGCCTATGTGTCAAGAAAAGGTGGAGGTTCGAGCCCTCCCTCGGGCATTGGTGTGTGTGTGTTTGTCCTTAGGATAATTTAGGTTAAGTAGTGTGTAAGCTTAGGGACTGATGACCTTAGCAGTTAAGTCCCATAAGATTTCACATACATTTGAACATTTTGAACAAGAAAAGGCAGACACACTTTCGATATTCAATATCGATTTATCAGTATACCATTAATTTGGAAATCGCAGATACATGTCGTCATCATTATGAAATGCTATCGATATTTTGGTATATCAATATTTTTAGCGTTGCCCTGATCACGCATTATAGGAGTGCGTAGATTGTGGTCGCTGGTGCTAGTGAGACTGCGCTCGACGCCACGGGCATCACCGGTGACAAGAGGAAGGAATGTTTTTTAAAAAAATGGCTCTGAGCACTATGGGACTTAACTTCTGAGGTCATCAGTCCCCTAGAACTTAGAACTACTTAAACCTAACTAACCTAAGGACATCACACACACCCATGCCCGAGGCAGGATTCGAACCTGCGCGTGCTTCCAGACTGTAGCGCCTAGAACTGCTTGGCCACCCCGGCCGGCAAGGAACGTTTCAACTTTCAGGCGAATTCCAAACTTTTTCCCCATTTTCGGCTCAGAAGCACTATACATCAATAGTGTAACACGAAATACTCAGATGAGAAATTGACAGTCACTCCGATGTTGGACAAGACATTCTCTTGTTGAAGTGGCGTTGTGAGGGGAGGGAAATACTACTACTGATAGAGATGGCGGTGACTCACCAGGTGTGGACCTTTCAAAGCGGCATAACATCGAGAAAGAAAAAGAAAGTTTTTTTAAAAAAAAAGAATAAAAAAACAGGAATGCGGTGGTACGGATCCTTCTGAACGCCGAAGACGCCCCGATTCTTCGGAGGTTGCCGCCGAAATGCTCGGCAACGCACGACGAATGGCCACAGAGACTAGGTCGCGCAGAAAGGGCGGAACCGATGGAGGAGATGGGAGTAGTGTGTCGGGAGACGGGGAAGGTAATGTTTGTGAGCACCTAGCCGGCTGCGACTTATTTATTGGTGGCGCGGCGGCAGGACGTGAGTGTTTACTGGATACACTGCCAGGGAGCAGACCACTGTTTATAAACACGACACGCGTTGCTTACCGCGCGCGCAGTCCGCGAGGAGTCCACAGCCATTCTGTACAGCTGGCCCGCTCGCGGCTTTGATCACTGCTACCGAGGCGGCGGCGCCGGCCTCATTGTCGCCCGACACCAGACCTACAACGAGGATACTCACTATCTTCGTAAATACGTAATTACATAAAAAAATTTCATTGTTAGTACGTTATCCTGGACGCTGGTGTTCATACAAGGTCCAGTCACTTTAATGTGACCAACGCCTGTGCTCGACATCAACGTGCAGTAACCACTTACAGACGGCAGCGCTAGCAGTGTAGGGTATACAGGGTGTTACAAAAAGGTACGGCCAAACTTTCAGGAAACATTTCTCACACGTAAAGAAAGAAAATATGTTATGTGGACATGTGTCCGGAAACGCTTACTTTCCATGTTAGAGCTCATTTTATTACTTCTCTTCAAATCACATTAATCATGGAATGGAAACACACAGCAACAGAACGTACCAGCGTGACTTCAAACACTTTGTTACAGGAAATGTTCAAAATGTCCTCCGTTAGCGAGAATACATGCGTCCACCCTTCGTCGCATGGAATCCCTGATGCGCTGATGCAGCCCTGGAGAATGGCGTATTGTATCACAGCCGTCCACAATACGAGCACGAAGAGTCTCTACATTTGGTACCGGGGTTGCGTAGACAAGAGCTTGTAAATGCCCCATAAATGAAAGTCAAGAGGGTTGAGGTCAGGAGAGAGTGGAGGCCATGGAATTGGTCCGCCTCTACCAATCCATCGGTCACTGAATCTGTTATTGAGAAGCGTACGAACACTTCGACTGAAATGTGCAGGAGCTCCATCGTGCATGAACCACATGTTGTGTCGTACTTGTAAAGGCACATGCTCTAGCAGCACAGGTAGAGTATCCCGTATGAAATCATGATAACGTGCTCCATTGAGCGTAGGCGGAAGAACAAACTAAAATGAGCTCTAACATGGAAATTAAGCGTTTCCGGACACATGTCCACATAACATATTTTCTTTATTTGTGTGTGAGGAATGTTTCCTGAAAGTTTGGCCGTACCTTTTTGCAACACCCTGTATAAAGCGTGTCGGGGGGAAGCGGAAAACAGTGCTGTCGCTTTCGTAATACGGAAAAGTAGCAATTTATATGACATCCAAAATGACCAAGGGTGGAAGTATTCGCGAAACGGCTTAGTTTGTAAACTGTTCGCGTGCCTCTGTGGTTAAACTATATCGTAGATGGCAAAATGGCGCCGCGCGGGATTATCCGAGCGGTCTCGGCGCTAGTCATGGACTGTGCGGCTGGTCCCGGCGGAGGTTCGAGACCTCCCTCGGGTATGGGTGTGTGTGTTTGTCCGTAGGATAATTTAGGTCAAGTAGTGTGTAAGCTTAGGGACTGATGACCTTTGAAGTTAAGTCCCATAAGATTTCACACACATTTGAACATTTTTGGCAAAATGGCACGATCCAAAACCGGCGCCAAGCCAACTGTGATGCAACATAGGCCATAAATGACAAGGGCGAACGACGGCTGCGGAGACAGACGTGCAGCTGTAGAGCAACTGACCGTACAGACGAACCAAGGGGCTGCCAACAGTGTCTCAACGACCGGTCAGCGAACGTTGCTGCATATGGGGCTCTGCAGCAGGGGTTGGGTCCATGCGCCCGTGATGATTGCTGTTCGTGGGCGACGAAGGATGGAATTTGGACACCAGTACAACAACTGGACGTCCACTGAGGCGGACAGGTGGCCTTTTCAGATGAACCTCATTTTAGACTCCATCGGTCGATGGCCGTTGCCGAGCGGTTCTAGGTGCTTCAGTCCGGAACCGCGGTGCAGCTACGATCTTAGGTTCGAATCCTGCCTCGGGCATGGATGTGTATACTGTCCTTAGGTTAGTTAGGTTTAAGTAGTTCTAAGTCTAGGGACTGATGACCTCAGATGTTAAGTCCCATAGTGCTCAGAGCCATTTGAACCATTTGATGGCCGTTGGCGCGTACGGCGTGGAACGTGTGAAAGCAAATACCTTGCAACAATCGTCGGAAGGATTCAGGCCGACAGGCATTCCCTAAGTGATCTCGTCTTTCTGGAAGGGACAATGGATCAACCACAAGTACGCATGTATTCTAGGGAACCACGTCCACCCCTACGTGCAGTTTGTTTTTCCACTGCACGATGGGATCTACCAGCAGGACAATGCAACCTGTCACACAGCTCGCATTGTACTTGTGTGGTTCGAAGAGCAACAGTATGAGTTTACCGTACTCCCCTGGCCACCAGACTCACTGGTTTTAAACGCAATCGAAAGTCTGTGGGACCACCTCGATCGGGCTGTTCGCGCCTTGGATCCTCAGCTGAGAAACCTAGTGCGGCTGGCTTCTCTCAGGTGGCCACATTAATGTCAACGGACAATATGTGAAACAAATGTAAAATCGAGAGCGCCTAAAGGAAACATGATAGGATCACTCTTATTTTCTGTTTATCAAGTAGGAAGTGTTACACTTCCATTGTTTGCTGACGACGCAGTTGGGCCCAGGAAAGATCCATGTGGTAAAATAAGGGATGGCTTACACGCAACATGCATCTGGTGTCTAAACGGCAAGGTGAAATTAATGTTGATAAATACAAGATAATACCCTACATGGAAAGATCAAGTAACTTCTGAACACAGCATTAGTGTTTTGTTGGCGGACTGATGATCGGTAAACTTGATTAAATAATAAGATGTAAAAAATCAGTACAACGGGAAAACAGCCCAATTTGCAAATGCGCTACCAGTCTTTTCCAAAACGTCGCGCACAAAAACGGGATTTTTCTGGGGCTTGTACCTTGGGTTCTGTTCGTGACAGAAAGGTAGCGTCATGTGTTTTGGATAGTCCTTGGGCAAAGGATCATTTAGGTACACAACAGGAGGACCGCCTTACTGTGGCTACCATGCAGTACAGGGTCAAAGTTTGAATACTACACACTTCCTGAAACTTAGTCAAATGGAGCAAATCAGTTGGTTCTTTTTGTGTTAGATGTGGTCTACAGTGCGACTTAAGGAGCACTTATAGGTACCATGTGGTTATAGGCCGTCCCTGAGAAAACCTGAAAAAACCGTTTTTCACCAGGTTTTCGCCTTTAGCAGCGGATTTGTAAATAACTATCCGCAGCAGATTGTTCAAAGTTTGACGGTGTATGTTGTGTTGGCAGAAGAGTCAACACCGTGTTACTAGAGGCGGCCTAAATGCACGCGTTTTAGCTCACGCAGGCTGGCGTGAGGAGGGAAGAACTATACTGACGTGAGGTCTGGAACATGACAAGGAATTAGAATTCAGGAAGCGGACGTAGCTAGTTTGATACTTAACTTTAATCCATTAATGATGAACGTCGTTCTTGGCGGTACATGAGTCACAATATTATCTGTTCAGAAGACATAGTAACTGAATATGGCGCTTTGCTAGGTCGTAGCAAATGACGTAGCTGAAGGCTATGCTAAACTGTCGTCTCTGCAAATGAGAGCGTATGTAGATAGTGAACCATCGCTAGCAAAGTCGGCTGTACAACTGGGGCGAGTGCTAGGGAGTGTCTCTAGAATAGATCTGCCGTGTGGCGGCGCTCGGTCTGCAATCACTGATAGTGGCGACACGCGGGTCCCTACCACCTAGGAAGTGTGGTGTCTGGCGGTGACACCACAGTGTATATGCTTGGTATTTATCTGGAAGTGCCATTTTCCCATTTTCAAAAATATTTATCCGTTATCCAGAAACACATAAAAACCAGGTTTTTGGATACCAAAACAGAGCCGCGGATTCGAAGACGGCTATGCACAGAAAGTGGCTGTAATTTTTACGATATATTCCTAAGGTCCTGATCTCGAATAACCTTGAACATTTTCATGATATTCTTAATCGTTTCCGCGGTACAAAAAAATGGCTCTGAGCACTATGGGATTTAACTTCTAAGGTCATCAGCCCCCTAGAACTTAGAACTACGTAAACGTAACTAACCTAAGGACATCACACACATCCATGCCCGAGGCAGGATTCGAACCTGCTTCCGTAGCGGTCGCGCGGTTCCAGATTGCAGCGCCTAGAACCGCTCGTCCGCGGTACAGAACTTAAAAGTTACCCTACTTCTACACGTAAAATACGCACGTAACATCCGGTGTGTTGGTGCATAAATTCGCAGCGTTTTTGTTTTGCATGCTGATATTGCGGTTGCTGTGGATTTCTTTATCAGTTGTCATTTATTATTTCTATTTCATTGTTTGCAATCTGAATTTATATTTTGTTATTGTCTTTTGGAGACATCGTTACCGATGACGAGAAATTGTGTCTTTATGCTAAGATAAGGAAAAGAAATGAATGATTGACCCCCAACACAGCAAAAGATCCCCGTACAAAGACCACCGCGAATCCACTAAAGATATTATGCATCTAGTGGAACAGCGACGGTGTGTTGTACTACGAATGGTTTCTCCGAGGTGTAAGACATCACTGCTAACATTTATTGACAATAACCGAGACGTCTATACAAGAACAACGACCAGGAAAATTGCGCGAAGTATAATCTCATTTCTAAACCTTTCAGTGGATTACTTGTTTCTATTAGAGATGATGTGTGTAGGCCTGTATGTAATCATTTTCTCATTTACATCTTCTGACATATGGTTTTTGTGTTCATTATAAACTTATGGCCCTAATACAAAGGGTGGACAAAACATGGAAACACTAAAAACACAACACATTATGATGCCTAATACAGTGTTTCACTGTTGGCAGCTATCAGTCTGCATCATAGGTTTTGGACAGGGTACGACAGTCATAAACTTGGCCAGAAGTTGGAAATATGATGTAATGAGTATCATCAAACCAGATGATTTTGTTTCATTGCTCTGTATTCTACACTTTATGTTTTCAGTTTTCCTGATACAGGCATTTGCTTCACCAACGTGTGGGTTTGCAATATCAGCTTGCCCCGCAGTTCACAGCTTATGGGGCTCCCTTCATGTTGTTTTGGTGCCAACAGATTTTGAAAGTGTGAAAATCAGTTCTGCAGTGACTTTTGCAGCTGTTGTCCTCTTATTTTTTGTCACAGTCCTCTTTGATGATTGTCTGTTACAATCCCTCAACACACACTTTCATCGTCGCTGTGGCTTAGCAGATGACATTTTTCCACTTTCCCTCTATACGTTGCCTCTTGAAACACCAAGAACTTTGGTTTTTTGGTGGCAGAAGCACTTACCATAAGAGCACCAACAATTTGCTTATGATCAAAATGACATAGCATAATGCACTCACAACTACACAGAACACTCACTGTTCATGGTCAAATACAACAGCACCATCTGCAGACTTGGCTAGCATCTGCATTTATATTCAAACATGCCTTTCTCATGTTACTTTCATATTTTTGTCCAACCTGTGTACTATACCATGCAGAAGCTTATATTTCTTCACTATGCAACTAAAGCACATATTTTTCACTCCGTTATGAATGTTATGTTTTATGTGTATATGTTGTTGTCTGCTTTCAATAAATGATTTTATAATATTGTTGGTGTTCCCACATATTGCTTAGTAATGTAATGTCTGTAATAGAAACCAGACATTCAACTCTAGAAAATGTTTGGAATTGTAAGTAATCTCATATTAATTTGTTGTTCCAGGTGTCAAAAGAAGAATATGATACATGTCGGATAACAAATCCGAATCCTCGTATCATAGCCATCTGTGATAAACCATACAAATTAATGTACTTCACCATAACATTTCGGTCGTTTACTCCTCAACCTGGAGGTCTTGAGTTCCAGCCAGGACAGGACTACTACTTCATCTGTACGTATATATGTGAAGCAAAGACCATGTTTGGTGTTCTTGTTCAGTAGTAACCAACTTTTATGAAATATTTGGGTTTGAACATATATTTAACTGGAGAAATTATTCTTGTTGTCCTTAAGTTTTATTCAGCAGTTCTATGCAGGTGCTTTGATACTAGGTTTATTAGAACTAGCATGAGTTTAGAACAAATATTTATTATTGACCACAACTGCAGTATAACAAAACAAAGTCCCATCAGTGATTTCTGGATATTTATATTTGCAAGACTGTCTTTGGCCATCAATATTTGCAAGTGAATCACTACAGGCATTTGCTTTTGTAAAATTAGTAGGCATCCTCTGCTTATTTATATGATTTAGTAGTTGGGTTTTGTAACATCTGAATGCAGTTATATTCATTTAATGATTGACATGATTGTTATTGATGGGAGTAGACACTGTGGAATTTGAGAAGTGGAAAATAATCAGCAAAAATAAATAAAAGAAAGAGAAAAATTGCACCCGAGGTTGCCAGGATTAGTAGTGTGCATATGAATCTAACAAAATTATGCAATGACTCCCAGTATATGGACGCAGGTGCCACATTATTAATGCTTTTCCAAAAACCTATTTTTTTTGCAGAACTTTTCCTCACATTTTGCAAGAACAGTGAAACTATATGCCCATTTCCTGAAATTTCTCTCTCTGCACTGCATGATAGCTTTTTTTACCTACCAGCTTCTAATTAAAGCCAGTCCATTTGGTATGTATTGTAAGGAAGCAGTTTTATTGTTTATGCACACAGCTTCACTGAGAATTCAGGAGTATGTGCAGAATTCTATAAATAAAAGAAAGGGAGGTTTCGAGTCACGTATTTTGTCAGTATAGAGATCATTAGAGACTAACCAATAACTCACATAAAATTAAGGAGAAATTGGGATAATGAATTAAACTCCAGGGTGAAGAAATAAAGATTTCAATGTTTACCAGTGACATTGTCATTCTGTCAGACATGGCAAAGGACTTAATAGATCAGTTTAAAGAAATGGATAGTGTCCTGAAAAGAGATGATATGAACATCAGTAAAAGTGAAACAAATGTAATGGAGTGTAATTAAATGGTCTGGGAATGGAATGTAACATTCTGTTGACATTGAGCTCATTAGAAATGCAGCACTAGCTTAGCTAGTCAAAGAAGGAGATAACCATCTGTGACCAGTTTAAGGAAAAATTTCTGAATTTTTTCATATTTGAGTATTTGTCTGCAGTTTTGATTATGATGATCAGTTATCACCTGACTTTTGACATTATAAGCTCAAAGGAGTTCCATAGAATAAACAAATACAAGCAGTACCATACATTCAAAGTCTGGATTCTTAATTGCTAAGTGTGACACTGTTGTGCAAAGGATTAAAATTAAAATTCCATTATTGCAAGAAAGAGTCAGATTATAAGTGCTCTTCCTGCTTTTTTATGCTATCAGATTTCTAAAATCAAGCACAACAAGAACTATGTTTTTATCAACTACGATGTGAAATACAGTAATACTTATAGGATAGTTAATAGTTTATCTTCCGGTGCGTTCAGAGCTTTCACAATGTGGCAACAGCATCATTCACTTCTTTTTTCACATTTTACGAGGAACAGGATAAGTCCTGTTTTCTGTAGGACTACTTTTATGCAAGATACAGCAATTTTCCACAAGAATTTAGAGGCTAGCAAACAATTTCACAAGAGAAAGAAAGACAAGTCATGAAGGTTTCAGGATGCAAACACCAAACACTGTTCTTATTTCTCAGTTTTGTACAGTGACATAGACTGGTGTGCTATAAGCATCAATGACTGGTACCGTGAAATATAGATCAAATTTATGATGCCTTTAGAAGCCTTGTTTCCACTCTTAGTATTTCTAAACTGTGTACGTGGTTTGCACAATGATATTATTATTATTATTATTATTATTACTATCTCGTTGTCACTGCTCTTTATAGATATCTAGCACCAGAAAATTAATTTCATTTTCATGTAGTTGTACCGAGTTGCTCATTACCAGGCTTATGTGTATATGCAAATATTTATA
The DNA here is from genome assembly GCF_023864275.1 of Schistocerca cancellata. Taxonomy (NCBI): domain Eukaryota; kingdom Metazoa; phylum Arthropoda; class Insecta; order Orthoptera; family Acrididae; genus Schistocerca; species Schistocerca cancellata. Next base: position 813,624,776 of record NC_064629.1, on the reverse strand, counting down.
AATGAATGAATGTTTCTAGAATGAAAGTTGCATTCTTTTTTTGTGAATGTTGTCATGTGTTACTTTACTGTCTACAGCAACTTCATCTAAGGATGACTTGCACCGCCGCATTGGTGGTCGCTGCTCATCACACAACATGAAAGTTGTGTTCAAGGTCTGCTGCCGTCCCCAGGACCACAGCAATCAGAGTGAGTATTTGAAGTAGGGTGTAAAAATTTACTGTTTCTGTGGGTAATATTTAATGAAAGATCCTCAATGGAATCATATGATGAAAGGCGGCGAGGTCTGCAACCCTAATATAATTTGTGAGAACTTTTTATACACTCTGTAATGGGTTATTTAAAAGCAACAGATATCTTCTTGTTAAATCATTATATTTCATGTGTTTCAAATACATCCCATCCTCAGAACATCTGCCAAATGAAATAAAAAGAGTCATGAGAGCATAAGCGTAACGTACAGTAGGCATTAAGAGTAAAAATATTAGAAGAAATGAGCAAGTTTGTTAATAATTTAATGCTTATGTACTATATTTTAAATTTGTTGGTGCAGCAGCATTTATTGTCAATTGTAAATGCATATACTGCCTAAAAATTTTACATATTTCATTGTTTTTAAAAAAATATTTTGTTAATACAGTTAACACCATACACCAACAGAGATGCTTCTCCCAATGCCTGATATCTCCTCCCTCTGCCCATTCAGGTTTGGGGAAATTTAATTCAGAGCATATGGTGATTCTGACTTTGATTTTGGATTTGACAGTGCTAAGTGTTTTTTGCCCTTGACCTGTAAGTATTACATTCGATTTGTAACTTCCACAGTATGCCCCCCCCCCCTCTGCCCTTGCCTCCTTCCCCTCACTCCCCCTCCATCTGTTTCCCACAAGTCCCAGTGAATCATGTGATTCATTGATATTTTTCATTTATACACTTTTAATTGATTGTTGCACACTTGGTTCAAAAATGAATGGAGAAATGTTGACACGCAGAAGTTAGTAAAAATATGTGCTTCTATAAAAAGATTGATGCATGAAGCACCCAACTCATCTTCTTCCTTCATGCCTTAGCAAAACATCTTGCCAAGAACATGAGAAAATTTTGGTCCTAGGGTCTAAGGCTTCTATCCAGTTGCTCATTGAGCAGAAAGCAGAATGAAAGCTGAAGTTTAAATCTTGTGTTTAAGAAATCATTTATGCAGGAGGATCATTCAGACATACCATTGCACAAACTACTATATGGAAGCATACTAAAAGGCATCCCTGGCACAGAGAATGATCTTAATGAGTTGAAAACAAGTGCCAGGTCAGATGGAATACCAGTTCAATTTTGGCCTCTTAATTAACTTACATTTATTGCATATCTTCCACCCAGTGCAAAGTCCCAGTTGAATGGAGAAAAGTGCAGGTGATTCCTGTATATAAGAATGGTAAAAGAATGGACCCGCAAAATTACAGACCAACATCCTTAACACTGGTTTGCTGTAGAATTCTTGAACATATTCTGAGTTTTCGAATGTAATAAATTTCCTTGTCCACAAATCAGCAGTGGTTTAGAAAGCATCATTCATGCAACACTCAGCTTGTCCTTTTCTCACATGATATCCTTCAAACAGTGGGTGAAGAGGAACAGGTGGATTCCATATTCCTAGATTTCATGAAAGTATTTCATATGGTGCCCTACTACTGACAGAGGTCGGAGCATAGGAAGTAGGTTCCCAGATATGTGAGTGACTTGAAGACTATTTAAGTAATAGAACCCAGTACATTATCCTCAATGGTGAATGTTCATCAGAGACAAGGTTATCATCAGGAGTGCCCCAGGGAAGTGTGATAGAACTGCTATTGTTCTCTATACACATAAATGGTCTGATAGATTTGGTGAGCAGCAGTCTGGGACTATTTTTAGATGACACTGTAATATACAGGAAAGTATTGTCATTGAGTGACTGTAGAAGGATGCAGATTGACTGAGACAGAATTTCTATGTGGTGTGATGAATGATAGCTTCCTCTGAAAATAGAAAAGTATAAGTTAATACAGCAAGAGAACCTGTCTTTCAACATTTAATGCAGTATTAGTGATGTGCTGCTTGACACAGCCACGTCAATTCAGTATCTAGGTGTAACGTTCCAAAGCTATATGAAATGGAATGAGCATTTAAGGACAGTGGCAGGAAAGGTTAATGGTAGACTTCAGTTTATTGGGAAAATTTTAGGAAAGTGTAGTTCATCAGTAAATGAGATCATGTGTAGAACACTAATGTGTTGCTAGAGTGCTTGGAACCCATCAGGTCGGAGTAAAGAAAGACATCAAAGCAATTCAGAGATAGCCTGCTAGATTCATTACTTGTAGGACTGATTGATACACATGTACAGTATTACAGAAATTCTCCCAGAACTCAAAAGAGAATCCCTGGAGGGAAGAAACTGTATTTTTTGTGAAACGCTATTGAAAAAATTTCGAGAACAGGCATATGCAGTTGAGTGCAGAATGATTGTACTTTCACCAATGTACGTTTTGTGTGAGGACAGCAAAGACAAGACAAGATAAGGGAAATTAGGACTCATTTGGAGGCAAATATACAGCTGTTTCCCTTCACTCTTTTCCCGTCACTCCATTTGTGAGTGGTACAGGAAAGAAACTGGCTATAGTCTGATCCCTGAACGATGGCAGTCTGCGCAGGTCCAGGCACTTATGGAAATTGGTGGCATTGTTGGTTCCAAGTGACAGTTGCAGTGTGCACGTACAGGTGCTTTGCACTTGAAGAAAGTGTATATCCTGCAAATTATGTCTCTCACTTTCTTATGTAGAATTTGTCGCTTACACCCATCATCAGCCATGATACCTCACAACAAATGGAATAAAAATTCACTAAATAACTTGCTGTTATGCTATTTAATGCTCGCACTGGTGACTGAATTCTCAATGGCTGTTTGAGAATGCACGGTAGCAGGTGCACAGAACAAGCCTAAACTCAGTCGGCATTGTTCATAACTCCAGTCACATGCAGAGTGTGTATGTAGATATAGAATTATTGCTTTTAAGTTTTGCCTTATAAGAGTTCTGCTCATGTTATCTCCACATTTTTCTAATACTATTTTGTTATTAACTTGTCAATTTATTCTCTTTGCAAGCTCTTAGTGCTGATACAACTATGCTACCTAGTGGCATGTTTTGCTAGCTAAGTTCTGTAACAGCAGCTCACCATCAGTTGAGCACCGAGGTTGAGAATATACTTATGAGATGATCTTCTATGTATTAAGGCATTTTGTTTGATATGATTGCTTTATTGTGAATTTTTCTTTTTGTCTTATATTTTTGCTCTTGAGGTCTAGTGTGTGTTACGTTACTGCTCTCACGACTTTTATATTTTGTTTTACAGATATTCTGAGGATGGACTAAGCCCAAAACACATCATATATAATTTTTTTAACAAGGCTTCTGTTATTTTTAAGTGATTCGTTACAGCAGTGTATAAGATCTGCCCACAAAAATTTTAAGTAATTTCATGATGATAATTCCATATCCAAACATGGATGGAAAATATCTTTCATTTAATCCAGTGTCATAAAATTAGCTGTAGTAAAGGCAGACACCAGCATTAGAATAACTGAAAAAATGCAATTAATCTATGGGGGGCATAGCTCACAGAACCTTTGTTTGCCTGATTCTTAAGTATCCATCTTTTTACGACCATATATGTGGGGTTAATAGAGGTTCATGTAATAAGCATAAAATTATATTGAGATGTTTATCCAATTCCAGTAGCAGATAGAAGGTATTGTGCATTGTGAAGAGGTCTCCTCTTAAAAATCTGAGTGCCTACAAACATCATATTACTTTTTCCCACACATATCTCACGATAAAAATGAGAAAGTTTGAGACCATATAGTATTTTTTCCCATTACAAGCCACATTTTCTGTCAGTACATATTATGTGTTTTTAATGCAGTGGTTTCCACAGCCTCCTGCATCTTCATATCATTGATCAATGCTCATTTGTCCACCTGTAGATGTAGTTTCCCATCCAAGGGGTAAGAGGGTGCCCTGAAATTCTATCTGTTTTTCTGTCCTCTTTGGACAATGCTGTTGGCAGAATGATGGTAACTCCTTATACCAGAAATCTTCAGCCTCCATAGCAGATGATTTTTATTCAGAATGTAAACAGTGACTGGGATCCAGTCCAGGATACAGATTGGTTAAATTAATAGTGAGCTACTATACCTAGACCACAGTTGAACAGAATAAATAAGAGAATCAAAGTATTTGAATTGTGGTGTTACCCACCAATGCTGGAAATGAAGTGTACTGATAAGAGGAGGTTCTCTGCAGAATCAGCAAGGAAAGGAATATGTGGAAAAAACTAACTAGAAGAAGAGAGAGGATGATCGGACTTGTGTTAAGTTGGCCTGCCGAAGTGGCCGTGCGGTTCTAGGCGCTGCAGTCTGGAACTGCGAGACCGCTACGGTCGCAGGTTCGAATCCTGCCTCGGCCGTGGATGTGTGTGATGTCCTTAGGTTAGTTAGGTTTAAGTAGTTCTAAGTTCTAGGGGACTAATGACCTCAGAAGTTGAGTCCCATAGTGCTCAGAGCCATTTGAACTTGTGTTAAGACATCCAGGAATAACTTCCACGGTACTAGAGAAGCTGTAGAGAGCGAAAATTGTAGGGGCAGACAGAGATTAGAATATACAGAACAAATATTTGAGGACAGCTGTTTAAGTGCTATCCTGACATGAAAATATTGGCAGGATATTGTGATGGGCTGCATAAAACTTGCCAGAAGACTGATGGGCAGGGAGAGAAGAGTTTTACATAAAACAGCATTTCCTCCAACACATTATTCTGAATGGAACAGCATAGGGATAGGGTGTATGTGCAATGACAGTGGCACATGAAGTACCCTCCACAACACACCATAAGGTGCCTTGGATAGTATGGATATAGGTGAAGAGGATTCATAACATTTGTTTGTAAACATAACTTCTGTTATGTAAACAGGCTAATGAGTAGTTTTGGAATTCTTTAATTGTTATTAGTGTGCTGGTAGCACATACAGTATGATGAATATTTTCCACCAGAGCTTAAAAGTTAATTGAGGTAATTAATCTATAGTGCAACATAAGACTTGTGGAAGTAGGGTGCTAAGCTGTACTAGTACAACTACCAAGCAGTATATGACATGGTTATCCATGAATTATTTTATTCCATAGAGTGAATTTACAGAGCTTAGACACTGTTACAACATGAAGAATGTGCTGCTAGTCCCTGCTTTTTCTGCCCCAAGGATCCTCTCTCTGTTATGTCAGAGAGGTTTTGACCTCTTGAAGCTCTCAATGATCCCATAGACTATTTACAGATATTTGTTCTTTGGTATTCAAAACCTGATTTTTTTTCTGATGGAGCCATTGTATTAATTTGGACTAATTATTTTTCAGCCATCCCAAACAAGCAGGCCAGTACAACAGTAAGCTCAACTGCAGCTACAACTGTTGTGACAACTACTCCCAGCTCAACCACTTTGTCTGCTTCAACCTCACAGAAGCCCACATCTTTCAAGGACTTAGATGCATCTACACACAATACAAAGTCTACTCCAAAGAAGACAAGTAAGTAAAAAATAGCAAAAATATGTTAAAATCTCATACTGTTACTTTATACATGGTTTATTTATGTATTTTTTAATTTACTGCTTATTAGCCTGATCAGATTATGGCCTCATGGCTGTGTGTTGTAGCTGACCAAGAAAAACATGTACCAAACAAATGTTACATAACAATCAAAATATTATTAATAATAATAATTTTCATTATTAATAATAATAATAATTGGTAATTATGATAATACTAGAGGTCATTGAGAATGATATTAATTAGCTTAGCACATTGGAGGCCATAATTACTATTATCAGAAGTGGAAGGGAGATTGTAACAGGAGAAGATTGAAATGTGGCTGTTTCGAAAGAACATAATTCCAGTAGAGAACTCTGGTGACAAGAGGTGGGAAAAATGATGGGGAAGGTAGGGTCGACAAGAGTGAGCTACAAGTTTGAAAGGATTTTAATTTCTCTGGTATTTTGAGGAAGAGTGTTCCACAGTTGGGTTTCTGATAAAATGCTTTAGAGAACATGGCACTGGTATGTAGTGCTACAGAGAGGATTTTATTTTGCTGAGAACATATATTTATACCGCGCTGTTCATATAGTAGTGTAAAGGTTGAAGATAAGTAAGAGGAAGTACAATGATTGAGATGATACAGCAAATACAGGATATGATGATGTCTAAGTTTGTCAGCACCTAGCCATGATAATTGTTCATAGGCAAGTGTGATATGGTTGAAATAGATTACATCATGAAAGTATTGCACACAAGCATTCATCCCCAGTTCCAGCTTGCAGGAACTGTCAAATGAAAGTCCGTGGAGTGAAGGATCGCCATAATCAAGAATGGTGAGTGTTAGTGACTCTGTGAGTTTCGTTTTAAGCTCAAGAGGAAATACTCTCATATTTTTCTGTCTTATTTTTCTGTCATGAATGAGGTGATGCTGACACCTTCTTACAAATTGCAGTTGTGTAAGTGATGGTCCAGAATTACACTAAGTTCTTTGCAGAAGTGGAAAAGGTTATTTCTGTGCCATTTAGTGTTAAAGGTGGAAGGATTCTCTGAACTGAACACACGATTAACATATAATGAGAAAAGTAATGGGCCCTGTGCTGATCCTTGTGGATCCTTGATACTAAATTCCTCCATTGTGGCCTATATATCTCAATCGTTACACATTGTTGACAAGACATGAGGTATGAGTGGAACCATTGTACAACACTTGAAGCAGAATTTTGACTTTCAAGTTTAGCAAGTAGAATATCAAAGTCGACAATGTCAAAAGGTTTGCGGAAGTTCAAAAAGGACTTAATAATTGCCTATGTTGGTCCATAGCTTATTTCATTCCATCATTCACTTATAAGAACAGTCATCTTGCTGTGTTTTTGCTCGAAACCAGACTGGTATTCACTTTAAAAGTTATACAGTGTTAAATAGTTAGTAAGTTGTTTGTGAACTATGTATTCTAAAGCCTTGGACAATCCTGGTAGAATGCAGGTGGGCCTATAGTTGGAAGAGTGTTTGGCGGATTCCTTTTTGGGTAATGATGAATTTGGGGGAAAAAACTCATCGTATAAGTGGATAAATACAGAATAATGTAACAGGAAACTATAAGAACAACAGATTATGCTTAAACAGGAATAAAAAGTAATAATGTAAATGGAAACAGTAAGAACAAACAGAGAAACATTGTAACTAGGATTATGTTACTAATGAATAAATGATAATTTGACAGTAAATTAATAAGCAGGATCAAAACCTGGTGAGAATAATGAAATTATAGTGAAATTTAAACTATTTTAGTATTGGAAGTATGAAACTGAAATATAAGTTTATAACCAGTAGTACAAGTAACCCTAAACAAACAAATGGTAATAACAGAAGCTGTTTCAAGAAAAATACTACAAAAAAAAATGTTTCTGTAAGAAAGAAGTTCATTTTGAGCTCACAAAGCTTATGCTTGTAAGGTCTGTGTTGTTGCTCACTTATTTCTTAGCTGCAGTTGTCTTCCGGCCATCCCAGGTCCACCCATTCAGCACTACACTGTTCAATATTTTCACCCTTTCAGATGTAAGTTCCTCTCCTGTAGTCAGTCCTCACTTGGCTAGTTTCTTTTTTGTCGTAAAGACTTCAGAATGTTTCTGATAGGACATGAATTTCACTATGATAGGCCTCAGTTTTGCTGAGTTTCATAACCTGTGACCCAATGTGTGGCTCCTATCAACATCAAATTCTGAAAAGTGTATGCCTAATTTTTCACAGACAGCTTTGAGGAGTGCGTGGTCTGTATTTTACCCAGATTCTTCTGGTACACTAAAGGCCCTGAGATTGTTGTGTCTCTCATTTGATTTCTTAATGATCTGTTTTTCAAGCACATACACTTTCTCATAAGCATTGGCAAGGGCCTTCTGTAGGACACTAACTTCAGCTGCATCAAGTTGTGTGGTGCTCTGTAGGGCACTAATCTCAGTCACATCAAGTTGTGTGGAATTCTGGATTTTCTTGAGCACTGTGGTGGAGGTGGAGTCAGTGATGGCTCATACAACCAGGTTGGGTATACTGGCAAGCTGCAGTGTGGCCATTACCTGAGAGCAGATGAGCTAGCCGATGTCTGCTAGGATGCGGGTCGAAGTGGCTGCTTCTGCCAGGGTTGCCTAGACTTCTGCACTGGTGATGTCGCTTGTGGTGGAATCGCTGCACACTTCTTGTCATCTGACCTTTATTTTCATGATACATGTGTGAAAGTGCAAACGAATAAAGAGTAGCATGGTTAGAAACCCCCAACACATCATTTACAGAGATTAGTCACAAAAGTGTGACTGCTATGGAACACCTTCAAATTTTTAAGTAAACTGGTAAGCTGTAAGGAGCACTATTCAAGAGAGAGGTGCAGCTACATAGTGCTGCCTTGACAGACAATGCAATTCACCAGCCAAACAGCAATCCCAGCGTTGTCTGTCCAACCAGACATTGTAGGTGCACAACCTTCCTTGTAGTTTGCTGTCACACTTAGAAGAATCCTTCACACACCAGGAATTTAAGGATGCAGCACATAGATAGAATTTGTGAAACAATGTTGGGAAAAACAGAATCTCTTACAGCATCTCTGCTGATATGTAAATCTCTTGAGTACACTATTTCCTTTATCACTGTTGGATCCTATGGCAAGGAAGTATAGCTGTTAATGGTGGATTCAGTTTATATTATTTGTATACCTTTTCTCTTGTGTATGAAGTAAATAATATTGTAAAATTGTTTATGAGGTTTGTTTTTTGTGTTATAATCCACTGCATATTGCGTTGTGTCTTGTCTCACTCTATCCTTTCTCATTATATTGTTGATTTTCCAATCTGGAGTTTCCATTGTTTGTCTCAATATCAACCATACAATTTCTGTTTTGTCATTCCTATTTTTGTGAATATTTCTCTGTTCATTTATCAAATCCCAGGAGAGTGATATTCATTTTCTTTAATTAATGTTGTAGGTGTCTTTGGGCTTACATAAACTACCATTGTCATAAACTGAGTATGAAAGTTACTGACTGAGATTTACTAACTGATAACTTGCATTTCACACTAATGGTCATCCACAACGTGCAGCTTGTCAGAAAACCAACACCTGCAACAATAATAAGTGTGCAAGGGTGATGATACTAATGTTTTAGACATGTGGCTTACATTATAAGAGACAAGACAGAGCTTCCAAACAACAGAGAACTCTCAGATTACCAGGTTTTGGGCAAGTCTTTTGAGTCTATTAGGCAAAATATTTTGCTCATACTATTTGCCATCCCTTAGATTGTGCAAATGTACAACATCTCATACACCATGTGCAATTAGCCTGGAAAACCTGAGAGACCACAATAGAGAAAATAAACAGGGAGAACATCGTGTATGAACTAAATTCAGAAAATTCACACTAATGAGCCCTTTTGAAGAATATGGTGCCCCCCCCCCCACATACACACACTGTCTGTACAATTGCTGCAGTGTGAGTCTCAGCTTCAGTTTAAATTTTTATATTGTTACATTCAACCCAGATTTGTCCAGAAGATTTTGATGTGATCGCTTCACAGAAATATTTTTCCTTTAGTGTCTGGTGAAAATAGTGACATCATTTCTGTACGAGGTCCACACATTTCTTTTGCATCTGCTTGAAATTTTTCAGTTTAAAGGATGACTTGCCTGAATGCCATCTACAACAGAGGGGTAGCTGTTTCCCAACAAACTACCCATTCTCTGCCTTTCAGTCACTCACATGGTTTCAGAAAATCCCAGTTTCACACACTAAGTCAGATTGTAGTAGCCACTTGCAGACTCAATTTTCTTCCTCTGTTTACACCAAACCACTCTACAGTTTCTACAAAATAACTGAAGTAATTTACAGTATTAGAGACATTTGGAAACAATCCACAGTATTTTAGCATATGGAATTGCTTTCACATTACTACTTCATTGTGAAGCACAACTGATTGATGTCAGTTGTTGCTATAGTTTCATTGCTCACTACCAAGTGATAACTAATAACAAAATATGACTGTTATAGTTGGTGCTAATTATAAGGAAATTCAAGACATCTGGTGTTTCTGAATGAATACAGCTTTTGTTCATGTATTAGCAGTCTTCAGGTAACTACTAGTTTCTGCATGCTGAGTTTCTTCAAAGAGGAATTCTGAAATATCACACAGATTCCCTCACCATAGAAGCTTGAGTGTCTGATAAAACATCGTTCCATGAGTAATATATTATTCATAAAAATAAGATTAGTTGTCTGTGCAGTTAACTTAGAGGTAAAATTATTTATTGTTTTGCACTTCTACTTCAATCCAAAGTGTCTGAATTTATCAGCTATGATAAGAAATCACCACATATCTTAGAAGCAAATTTTCACTCAAACAAATGATTTTTTTAGTATCACAATATAAACCATTAAAAACATAAATACACTCAAATATACAATCTGTTACATATATATATATATATATATATATATATATAATCCATTTTTCTTGTTTTTTTTTCGTGTTGCAGAGGATTACAATGATCATGAGAATGAAATCTTGAAGAATGAAGAGCTAACACTGAACAATGCTGCAAATAGTCACGGTGTGATGATTATTGTGAGTGGACTGCTTCCAGTCGTGGTTCGTCTAGTTGGGCGGTGAGGAGGCCTCAACATTCAACAGACTCCTTGTAATATAAGTGTACATTATTTATATGTGCCATTTGTGGCTTTTGACTGAATGAGGAAAGAACAATTTCAATCTGGCACTGCTGTGTCTCTCACTCTCTCTTTATTCTTTGTCCCATCCCCTATTCCTGCTTCCTGTTCCCAGGCCTTTCAACAGACATTCCAGATCAAAGAACTGGCACCAAGCACAGAATTTCCTTTTCCTGGAATAATGTATGTACAGCCATTATAATGAATGAGAGAGTAAGTACTTGTTTTTTCCTTGTGTTAAATAGCATTCATCTGTCTATATGTATGTGGATGTGAGTGAAGCTGGAATCTTCATTTAGATTTGAATGGTATCTCATATGTTTTAATAAGCTTGAGCAGACCAATCATACAAACTTGTGTGTGACATTTATAATATGTGGTATAGTGATTGTGTAACCACTAACAGGGAAGTGAGAAAAACTTTAATAGTGTAAATTTTATTAGCCTTTGTTCCCATAGCTGCAGCTTGCAGGAAGAAATACATTCACTTTGGTTCCACTGTAGTATTTATAACAGTTTAATTTTATTTCTTGAACTGAACAGGTGTAACTGTGAATGGAAACCTCATTGTTAGATGCTTTTGCAGTTATAGTTGGAACTGATACTGTAGAATCTGGAAGCATAAATTATGAAGAATGTAACTAACATATTCCTTATTTATGAGGTCACCATTGCTTAGTGGTGTAAAAGATGTTGTGTTTTAGAAATGAACATTTCTGTGTGAAAGTGCAGCTACTTGAAGAAGAATGCATGTTTAATGATGGCATTGAATTTGTGCAGTTACATGAATGTGCACATTCACTCATGAGACAAGATGCATGTTGACTTTTTGAGAAGTATGTTGTGATAGTAACTAGTGAGTAGGTATATACTATTATAAAATGCCATTGTAAACAAAGTACTATTTCTTATAGTTGCCTTGTTACAGTGTATGAAATATTTTCTAGTACACAAATTATAGAGGGATGGTATTCACATAAAACCATAGTAAAATATCTGTAAATTACAATTTGGCAGTCAATTTTGGAAGCTTCTCACTTTAGTGCATTGTTTGCTGTATGTTGCTGCATCCGCTGATATATTACAAGTGGTGCTTAGTCATAAACTGTCTTAGCTATTGTTCACCAAAGCGTTTGTTTACATTTACCTTGGTGCTCAGTCATTTCAAGCATATGACCTGGGCACAGAAATAAGGCTGTGATATTTAGATACTGTGGTAGAAAATGGTTTTCAAATCAAATTTTTCATTGAAACATTCCTAAGTGGGTCCGATTGTTAGGTAAATAAACCTTTAACCCTACCATAATTTTACTGTTGGATTTGTGCCTTAAAATATCTGAGCTCTACCCATGTTTCTGAATTTCATATGCTACATATACTGCCCAGGCCAAATGCTTTACAATACAGTGCAGCATTAGACATTGATAAAAATCAAAAAGGAAAGAACTGTGAAAAACCCACTCCCTTCAGTTTCAATATGATTGGGTGTAATGTAAATATTAAACATTTGTGATGTTGCTCTTAATATTTTATTGCTTGTCAATTTATTTCTTATGTCCTGCTAGTGTGATTATGTAGTGCTCCATTACTTTTTCCTTCTTTCTCTTTTCTTTCTTTTTTATACTTTTACTTGGAGAGAGTTTAAGAAAAATGACAATACAGGAAAGAGAAGCATATAATTTCTGGTGAAAACACTGATTTTTGTAATGTCAGTGTCCATACGTATTGTTGTTCTCAGCTAGCAACATGATACTGCAGACATTACCATGGAAAAGTCATCAAGAGACATGAAAGCTGAGAATCTAAATTAAATTCTATTGTAGTTGAAACAACCATTAGTTGTGCTTTGTAATTACATGTATATACGGTATATAAGTATTTAAGTGCCATAAATGGACGTGTTTGCTGTACATTTTCCTCCTTTCACATGAAACATTATTTCAGTGAAAATATGTTATTCAAAATGTATAGTCTTATATCAGAGTAAGTGACTAAAATATCTACCTGTATGGTTTTGTCAACAGAAAATAATGTAGATCAAACTCCTGGAGCACAGCTACAGCACTCTTGGCAGCTGAGGTACTTATTTTACAAATTAAAAGCGAAAAAATAAAGTTAAGCTGATGAGATACTAATTCAACCTAGATATGTCAGAGTCAACATATGAGAACCTTATATCCATTACTACTATTCTTGCCATCCAGCAATGTGGGCAAACCAAGGAGCATGTTTTCTTGTCTTGACCCACTATCACTAGTGCACAAAATAATTGGTAACCTTTATAACGTATTGTGCATTCAGTGCCTTTGAAATTAAAGTATCGAGGAGATGTGGTTATTGGCCAGCATTGTCACAATACAATGTTTCAAGCAAAAGATGGGCCAGGAAAGTACTGAGTAATTATATGAAATGCTTTGTGTACTTATATTTTAAGATTTAAGCTAAAATAATTGAGCTCAAAGTCCTAAGATTTTCTTTGTATTACTGACCCATCTTTTGTTTGATGAACTTGGCCATATCTTGCCTACGTGTTTTGTGAATATATTGCTCATGTCATGTCAAGACAGTCTATATGCAATGGAATTGATGTCGAGACATTCATAAGTCAAGCTCTGTCTGTCTTAGACTTCAGTAATATAGCTGAAAATGTACTTTTTGATTTTTACATCATTAACATAATTCTGACACTTCATCAAAACTGACCTGTTTGAACTATGTACTTAGACAAATATCTTTTAAGTGTATAGATATAATTCACCATTTCTTGCTTTTCGAATTCCAACTGCGCATCTGCCAGGAACTAATGGAAGGAACTGTCATGGAGTCTAAAAGCATCTGCTGTTTATTTTTTCTGTTTTCTTATACAGACTTTTCAATTCTGGTCTTGGTTTTATCCTCTTGAGTTTATTTCCATAATTGCCAAAATACTGTCGCTGCATGCCTTCACAGATGTATAAATATTACACTGACACTACAGGATATGTCCAATATTTCAAGTCTTGTCTTGATCTATTAAATACTGAAAAGCTCCAAAGTAATTCATTATTTCACTAGTCATTCATTCCATGTTGTGCTCTGCTGAGCTTTTCATTCATGTTAATGAACAGTATTCACCATGTACTTAAAAACTACTAACTTCATCATCTTTCCGAAACAAGTATTGTATGAAAATGATTGCCTTGTACTCTAAGTTGCAGAGCCATATTCTCTGCAATAACAAGAGACGGCGGCAAAACTGGTTTCTTTTTCAGGATATGTATTAATGAAAATTTCAGTATTTCAGGATGTAAGTTGTTAATGAATGTGTTGCAAGAAAGGTATAGTGACATGTATTGTGTACTGCCATTCAAACCAAATAATTATACACCTATGACTAGTAGGGTTTTTTTTAATGACATACACAGAATTCTGGTTTTAAAATTGTAATGCCTATGACTCTTTTTTTTTAATTTACCAGAGTACCTGTACATTCCAAAATACTTCAATAACATCCAGAAACATAAGCTCATCTGTTTGATAAGTATCATAAAATATTAAATAGTTTTGTATTTAAATTATTACTTTTATAGATTAAATATGTGAAGCAGTGTCATTTTTAGAAGTACTGCACTATTAATAATTCAGTGATAACAGTTTTTTAAAATGTTATAATTTTCCATTGGTTCTAATTTATGGATTTGTAATTGTTTCGGAAATTCATAGACTAAAACTTAGATCATTACACAGATATTAGTTTACAAAATTGCAGATATTTATTCTACATCTCCAGTGGTTTCTTGGATATGAGAATGAAGATTAAACATATTTTTGTAAGTCTCCTTAAAAATTTTCTTAATCTAGAATCAGAGTGATTCCTCTGTATATATATTGTGAATAAATCAAAACAAGCTTATTTACATAACTGATATAAGTTCAACAGACTATGAGCATAGTGCTCAAATCAAAATTACAGTGTTGCAGTTTTTGTTTAATGTGTGATACTCTACTAAAAGTCGTAGTATTTGGTTCATTGCTGCTGTTAGCTGTCTACATGTGTGCAGAGAAGCATGCACATATATGGGTGTGCACAGAAAATCTGCACGTGCATACTCACTTCACCCATAATCACATGCACACACACATAGACTCACCTAACTGGGATGTGGGGAAAGGCGATTGAGCCAAAGTATGTTGAACAATTGCATAATTGGGCCTACTTTCTGTCTCTCTTTCCCTCTCTGTCTGTTTCAGAGTGTGTGTGTGTGTGTGTGTGTGTGTGTGTGTGTGTGTGTGTGTGTGTGTGTGAGTGAGAGAGAATATTTTTGTTTCTTTATGTATATTGGTGGTATAGCATGTGTGAGCATGTACATTGATGTATATGTTAGTGCTTCTGCACTTGTGTGAGTGTGAAATAAATGTGTATTATGTAGAAAATAGAAATAGACTTTAACCCATTCTAAATCCTCTCATCAGCAAAGCCTATTTATTGAACAAAACTTTACCAGTGTTTACATGCTCATGACTCAACAACTTGTCTTGAAGCTGTTATTGATGAAAACCAATACCATTACAGGAATTTCATTTATGTATTTTTACATAGCCCTTTCTGCATTTCAGAACATTTTCCTGTTTGAACTGAAACTGCTGCAGGGTACAGCAGCAGTTAAGTTCATTTGAAGGTAAATGACAGTCCAGCATACCAAAAACTTGACAATATTTTGATCAGTGTAGAGCTGGTGTACACTTTTAAAGTTTAGTTCTGCTCAAATAATGAGTTATTTCCCCCAGACAGCAGTTTTAAAGATATTACATGCACAGTAGATTATCAAGTTGGTGTCTGTAAATGAAACACAGCTGTATTATCTTTATGTCTTTGTTGTGTGATGATCTTGTGTCGTATAGATTTCTGGCATGTGTAACAGGGTTACTGATACGCATATTTTCAGCCTTTTTCATATACTTTGTTATAAAACGCTTATTTATGTTTACTTAAGCACTGGATTTTTTTGAGAACTATGTTTCATTGGTAGCACTATTTTCAGAATATGACATTTTTGTGAGATGTAAAATTTATTATTTTATGAAATCATGTGCTAGTTGTGTCAGTGCAATTCTGCAGACCATAAATTGATAGCTTCAGTTATTTCTTCAGTGATTTAAAACAGTGTTATACTATTGAAATCAGTGTAGTAATAAGGCAGTTGTGCATCTGGCCTGATACACACATTTTCGTAGGATAAGCATACATTTAGTTCTATTGGTAATCATCTCTTCATTGCTTATTTTAGAACGCCCAAGAGTAAAATTTCAATTACTGTGTGGTTCCTGCTCAAGCACTCAGTTTGTAACAGCGTTACACATTGGAACAAATAATTATCTTTTTAAATTTCTTGCTAATGTTAGGACCTTCCTTTATTCCGTACACTTTCCTATGTTTCTGTTGTACAGAAATTACAAATGAGTATAACATATTATGTATTTTTTTTAAATAAGCAAGCTTACAATAACAAATAGGTTCTTATTCATGGCCTAAACAGGAGACATTTTCTTCAGTTAATTTTGATATGGTTTATCAGTGCTTCTGATCCAAGTTGCTGTGCAACATTGTCTGAATATAAAACATTTTCCTTCACATGCACAGTATATCTAGAAATAACAACAGTGGATGAACTGGGTTCTCTCCTTCCCTAAGTGCAGATTTAACAGTGTGTATTAAAAATTATTTTCATTTGTAAGTGATGTACATTGCAACTCTGTTGTTTACATTAACACATATCATTCAGAATTTTTAACCCAATTAGCTTCCCTGCATAATGAATTATCCACTGCACATAATTGAATAATGGAACATATTTATTTTTGTTAATGTAACAGAGAGTTTTGACAATGGTTTACTGTACAAATGCAATGAGTAAATATTATTTGCACTTGACATGAACAGATAGGTTTATAAAATGTTCCGCTACTGCTGTCACGTTCTGATGTGTATGCAAAAGTGTAGATGAGAGTTTAGACATTTTCATGTGCGAATAACCTCTCCGGACCTGGATTCAATCCTGGATAGGAGTGGGGATTTTTCCTCATTCCAGCCCTCCAATAAGCCCACAGGGTCGCATAGCCTGCTATCAAGTGAGAACCAGTGATCTTTCCATCTCCTAGTGCCATGGAGAAGAAAGGTTGCAGTGTGCCTGCAATCAGACCAATAGCCCAGTCATGGGCTTGAGCCACGGATTTTACTTCACTTTTTAAATAAACATTCCCACAAGGAAGAATACTCTTTCTAAGGTCTGTTTCTTCTCTGTATACAAATGAACTGTTTTATTATTATTATTTTAAGGAATTCAGTTTCCACATGGTTCTAAACAAGAGGTTTGTACTTTTGTGGCCTAATTTTTTACAAATTCAATGCAGCACATATGGAGGTGATGAGGGAATTGTTTTGTATTTTGTAATCTCATGATGAACATGAAATACAATAAACCTGCTATCCCTATCATTATGCATGAAACAACTGTTTCATTGTTTACTATCTTCCAAGACCTAGTACAAGCCATTTATAAATTACTACATTCATATAGTTTTACTATTATATTTAGCCAATGCTGTTCTCAGAATAAATGCACTGTCAATTACATGTATGTTTCCAATAGAAATGTTTTTTTTATACACATAATAAACAGTGAGGATTTGAGGAAATTCATTGTGATCAATTACTTTGATCATCCTTTATTACACACAGAAAATTTAGGTCTGCAATGATTGTGCTGATGTCAACTAGTTGTTGTAAATCAGCTGTTCAAAAAGGTTAATTATTTCATCTGTCTGTTTAATGTTTATAGAGATATATATAATGTATTTCCTTACAAAAGTACTCATCAGACTGTATACATAAAAAAATACAGTGATCTGATATATGTGTGCAGAAGTGTAGTGGATTTGTCAAATGGTACAGTGGATGTTTTTCCTGTTATTTATATTCAGCACCTTTGTCACTATACACCATAATCCATGATGGGAAATATTTTATAACTGACTTTTGTACAGAATAAAATATAATTATTGTAACGTGAGTCAGAATTGATTTTTAATTTTTCTCTGTCCTTACTAATCCCTCATAGAGCTGACATTGTTTCATCCTGCAATGGATTAAACATTAAAATATGTTAAAGAAGCTGTATATAAATCAGAAGAGACTCTCTCTACATGTCACTTGTAGCAACATTATAAGAATACTTCTGCAACTCTATTTTAATAGATAACAAAGAAGCAAAATATGATCTTCTGGTGTGGTTTTGACAATAAATATGACTAATATTATAAAAATTTCTAAAGTACTCAATTCAGGTAAGGCTTCATACTTTTAATTTGCTGTAATATACCACACGGAGGGGGAGAGGGGGTGGGGTGAAGAAAAATAATAATGATGATGCCAACTGACTTTCATTTTAGATTCTAAGGACATAACCTACATAACTAATAACAAGTAATATATTTTTCATGGTGATTACAGTATTTGACTTATGGAGGAGGCATTACACTACTTTCCAATACAATGAAAGCAAAATACTTTTCCTTCCCTGTGCAGTACGAGGAATAATTGTGGTTAGATGGCTAAAAGTCAGCATTTTAAGCAGGTGAGTTGTTATTGTTGAATCACAATGCAGTAATGATTGACTCATACACAGAGTTGTTGTCATGCTGACACAGAAAAGTACAGATTCCAAACTGTATAAAATTTGCTATTGCCCAACCATTTTAATTGTGCCACCAGCCCAAAGTTTTGATCTAAGTTCAAATCATGAAACAGTCACAGACACTCACACCAGGTACACCAAATTTCACTGTACTCACATCATATACCCTGATAAATATTGTGTGCCAGACATCTGCCTGGTCACACATTCATGTGACTTCAACATCAAACACTGTGACCCACACTCTTGTAAAAAGTAGTTCCTATGTTCCTCAGATCAGTAATGTAATTTTTTAAACTACTTTATTTAATTACTCTTATTCTGGTAACCAGTAGGATCTGAGCAGCAACACCAAAATGAAAACAGTCATATGATCTCTGAACAGATCATTCTTTCACTGACCTCTGAACTGTAATTGCTTTCACTGCCCTCTGAACTGTAATTGCACTATACAGTGGCTATCAGTGTTATATGATAGTTTAGTTGTGTAGCACACTTCAGAGTCTGGCAATCTCCCTTAGTTAATTTATGAGACCTACTGGACCTATGACTGAGTATAGTTTTTTTTATGTTTCTATTTGCCATTAATATGTTAAACACTGCACCTGGACACATGTAATTGCTGTAAAAGCTCTGTGATGAAATACCTATGCTTGCATTATGTCTTTTGTACCATTGGACAGATAACCTGATATCCCACTGAGTATGATCAACGGGACTTTTAGTGTACAAAATGTTACAATACCTGTATCAGTAATCTGGTGGTTTATAGTCCATTTTTGAACTATTTTATTACTGCAAGTGGAATGAACATTTGGCAGGTGAACCTACTCATTGAACAATAAATTTTCCATATTTGTCTACTGTGTGTTTAGTTTAATTTCTGTTGAAGAGAAAACAGTTTGAAATTTATATTCTTTTTGGGAGAAAAAGTAAACTATGAAACAGATCTCACCTAGACACACAATTACATTCCTTCCTCTCATTTGGACAAAACCAACAAAACATGACAGATTACTACAGTTTAGGGAACAAACAAGATGGAGAACTGTTTAAGACACTGGACTCAGAATTAAGTACATAAATACACAGAGGTGACAAAAGTCATGGGATACCTCCTAATACTGTGTTGGATTTCCTTTTGCCCGGTGTAGTGCAGCAGATCAACGTGGCCTGGACACAAGTATTTGGAAGTCCCTTGCAGGAATACTGAACTATGCTGCCTTGTAGCCATTCATAATTGCAAAAGTGTTGCCAGTGCAGGATTTTGTGCACAAACTGACCTCCTGATTATGTCTCATGCAATGTGGGTGACCAAACCATTCACTCAAATTGTCCAGAATGTTCTTCAAACCAATCACAAACAAATGTGGCCTAGTGACATGCCACATTTCCATCTGTAAAAATTCCAATGTTCTTTGGGAATGTGGAACTGCATGAATGATTGCAAATGGTCTCCAAGTAGCCGAACATAACCATTTACAGTCAGTGATTGGTTCAATTGGACCAGAGAACCCAGTCCTTTCCATGTAAACACAGTCCACACCATTATGGAGCCATCACCACCTTCCACATTGACTTGTTGACAATTTGGATCCTTGGCTTCATGTGGTCTGTGCCATTCTTGAACACTGCCATGTGGCCAGGCCACAGTTTCCCAGTCATCTAGGGTCCAAGCTATTTGGTCACGAGCCCAGGAGAGACACTGCAGGTGATGTGCTGTTAGCGAAGGCGCTTGTCGGTCGTTTGCTGCCATAGCCCACTAACACCAAATTTTGCCACCCTATACAAATGGATACATTCGTCATACATCCCACATTGATTTATGTACAGGGCTATTACAAATGATTGAAGCGATTTCATAAATTCACTGGAGATCCATTCATTGACATATGGTCACGACACACTACAGATACATAGAAAAACTCATAAAGTTTTGTTCGGCTGAAGCCGCACTTCAGGTTTCTGCCGTCAGAGCGCTCGAGAGCGCAGTGAGACAAAATGGCGACAGGAGCCGAGAAAGCGTATGTCGTGCTTGAAATGCACTCACATCAGTCAGTCGTAACAGTGCACTGACACTTCAGGACGAAGTTCAACAAAGATCCACCAACTGCTAACTCCATTCGGCGATGGTATGTGCAGTTTAAAGCTTCTGGATGCCTCTGTAAGGGGAAATCAACGGGTCGGCCTGCAGTGAGCGAAGAAACGGTTGAACACGTGCGGGCAAGTTTCACGCGTAGCCCGCGGAAAATTGGCTCACGCCACAACTGGAGACCGACAGCGCCGACTCCATCTTTCAACAGGATGGTGCTCCACCGCACTTCCATCATGATGTTCGGCATTTCTTAAACAGGAGATTGGAAAACCGATGGATCGGTCGTGGTGGAGCTCATGATCAGCAATTCATGTCATGGCCTCCACGCTCTCCCGACTTAACCCCATGCGATTTCTCTCTGTGGCGTTATGTGAAAAATTCAGTGTTTAAACCTCCTCTACCAAGAAACGTGCCAGAACTGCGAGCTCGCATCAACGATGCTTTCGAACTCATTGATGGGGACATGCTGCGCCGAGTGTGGGAGGAACTTGATTATCGGCTTGATGTCTGCCGAATCACTAAAGGGGCACATATTGAACATTTGTGAATGCCTAAAAAAACTTTTTGAGTTTTTGTATGTGTGTGCAAAGCATTTTGAAAATATCTCAAATAATAAGTTATTGTAGAGCTGTGAAATCGCTTCAATCATTTGTAATAACCCTGTAGTTATTTCACATTGCTTGTCTGTTAGCAGTGACAACTCTACGCAAACACTTTGCCCTCAGACATTAAATGAAGGGTGCTGGCCACTGTGTTGTCCATGATGAGAGGTAATGCCTGGAATTTGGCATTCTTGTCACACTCTTGCCACTGTGATGTCAGAAACTGAATTCCTCAATGATTTACAAAATGGAATGTCCTATGCATGTAACTCTAACTACCATTCAGCATTCAAAGTCTGTTAATTCCCATCATGTGGCTTGATTTTATACCTCGTGTACATGATACTACCAACATTTGTACATGTCGCTATCCCACGACATTTGTCACCTGAGCGAAAATGTAAAGAAACCCATCAAACACCAAACCAGACGTTTCTAATGTCACAACTGATGTTGGGGAAAAAAAATGCTGCAGTATGATCCTTCTTCTTTGCTTGGAGGTTTTGCAACACTCTCTCGTAATCAACAAGAGAATGTGCATCAATGGAATCAAAGCTGTCCACTACCTGAAAGTGGTTTGTTAAATGGATACAAGCAACCAGTTATTACTGTGCATCAGAAAAATTTCACCCATGTCTACCAATCAGTCCCTTTTGTTTTGTTTTATATAACAATGAAATTTATAGAACATGTTCCTTTCTTAACTGAAAAATGGTTTGGGATTACCAGCCAGAGAGAGAGAGAGAGAGAGAGAGAGAGAGAGAGAGAGAGAGAGAGAGAGTATAATGATTATCTTAATCAGAATGAGATTTTCAATCTACAATGTGTGCAGATCATCCAGACCGAGGCTCGAACTCCAACCTTTTGCCTTTCACAGGCAAGAGCTCTACCAAATGAGCTACACAACCATGACTCATAACCCGTCCTCACAGCTATACTTCCAGCAGTACCTTGTCTCTTTCCTTCCAAACTTCACAGAAGCTCTCCTGTGAAACTTACAGAACTGGCACTCCTGGAGGAAAGGATACTGTGGAAAATGGCTTAGCCACAGCCTGGGGGATGTTTCCAGAAGGAAATTTTCAGTCTGCAGCAGAGTGTGTGCTGATGTGAAACTTCCTCACAGATTAAAACAGTGTGCGAGACCAAGACTCAAACTCAGGACCTTTTGCCTTTCACGGGAAAGTGCCAGGAAGTTTCATATCAGCACACACTCTGCTGCAGAGTGAAAATTTCATTCTGGAAACATGCCCCAGGCTGTGTTCAAGTCGTGTCTCCACAATATCCTTTCTTCCAGGAGTGCTAGCTCTGAAAGTTTCACATGAGAGCTTCTGTGAAGTTTGGGAGGTAGGAGACGAGGTACTGGTGGAAGTAAAGCTATGGGGACAGGCTGTGAGTTATGCCTGGGTAGCTGGGTAAGTAGAAAATTTACACGCAAATGGCAGAAGGTCCTGAGTTCGAGTCTCGATCTAGTACACAATTTTAATCATCCAGGAAGTTTCATTATGTTAATTGGTAATACTCTATGAGTGATACCTAAGGTATGCAATGTTGGGCAATATGTTGCTACCGGATTGTGAGAGAACAGAAACAAAATAAACTGGGGGACAGAGAGCAAGGGATAGTGGAGGTGAGCGGTTGGGTGTTGGGTGTAAATCCCACTGACCACATTAGAATATGCGTTACCAGCTAACTGTAGCACTCTTTAGAGTTTGTTAGATGTGTTGTGTGAAACACGAATGTAAGATAGTTGTAATCTGCATACAGTGTTGATGGATAATAATGGATTGTGTAAATGTGTTTTGTAAACTACCACAAAGGAAATGGCTAAAATTGAAAATTGCATCCCTTCAAAAAACACACACTCTATTTCAACTACTAAATTCTGTCAGACTTCACATCACTCTACACCATTACAACTATTCATCCAGATCCTGAGTCTGGCAACTCCACAACCAGTGCTTCTACTGTACAGAGGGGCACCATCATCTGAGAGACGCAGTACAGTGTATTTCAGGTAACTACAGTGAGATATGACAGATGTGCGTGTCTCCACCAGCAATCTTGCTAAGTTCAGACAATCTATCACCAATAGGTTCTGTTGTAATGGCGACCGGAACGGTTGCGGGGTTGAAGTGTTGGAAAACACGATGGGACCCGCGGAGCGGCCTGTGAACAACAACAAAACAGGAGAGGACAGCCACAACCAATGAAGGACATAACGAACAACAACAAGATTGAAACAATGGAGTAACAAGGAAACCTAACAACCACGTCCACTCGTACACAGAACAAGAAAGTAAATAAGCTGTCTAAGGCGAGGCGATGTGTCCAGAGACGTACGCAAGGTTAGACTGGCTGGATGAGCGAGAGGCAGGCGCTTAAGTACTCTATCGGGGACGCTGCTATTGGCCACTGGAACCACGTGTTCCACTGTGGCGCTCTCACACTAAATGCGGGCCAGGAGGCGTGCGCCGCCACAGCTTATGGCGCGATGGTGCAGAGACCTCTTAGGGGTCTTTGACGTCCATGACATCTGGCGGGGATTCAAATTCTGCGGCGTGTGGTAGCAGAGGTTCTGTGACTGGTCTTGCTCATGCAAGGAGAGTGTTAAGAGTTTTAAAAGGACCCAGGATTAATACTCTGTACTGCTAGTTGATTTTTTTCCCTTTTTTTTTTTTTTTAAAGACAGTAAGGAAGCAAAGATCCTAGACAATAGCTGCAAGGAGTCTAGTGAAGACTGTCTCTATTTAGAGAACAAAATAAGGCAAATAACAATGGAAAACTTGCATATGCTTGGCCAATCAGCAGAGCACATGTGTTAAGTAAGTCACATGAGGTATCTTCGACTTTGACACTCTTGATTTTAGTATGGACACAGAATTTTATGTTCTTTGATCCTAGAACACCTTTTGTTTGTTCCAATGTTTTCCTCACTAATTACTTGTAGAAGTACAGCAGAAACATGCTAACCCAACCTCAGATGGTCAGTATTCCCACTTAGTCCTGTCCAACCATCCCATTTCTGGTGTTTGTTAGGACTTGTCGATGACTCATCATCTGTGATATGGATCACTAGGCAGTTGACTGTTGATAAGTGTGATAGTTTGATAAGTTTTAGTACCAAATAACTTGTTTCTTACTCAATCAGTGAGTGTTATTGTGCACACATTTGTTTTATTAATTCATAACAGTGTTCTTCTTACATATTAGAGTGTGTAAAATTAAATAATAATATCACCTAAAGGTAAACATGTGAGTGCTTGGAAGGTTAGATGAGTCTCTTTGAAACATTGCAAGTGAAATAAGGATTGGGCTAACAAGTGTTTAAGACTTGAGAAAAATAGGAAAACTCTTGAAAGTCATAATATGGCAACGGACAATGAGAAATGACTGAAAATATGCAAGACTTTGAAGAAACCTAAAAGTGAAATTCTTTGTGGGCTTGGTCTGAACAGAGAGAAGAAAAGAAACTCTGTTGTCTGGACCAATCATAAAATAAAAGGTACTGCTTCTGTATAAAAAAATTAGATGGAGACAATCAAAATGATAGGTGTACAGTGAGAGAAGGATGGCTACAATGGTGGAAAAAATGGCATTCAAAATGTAATTATTTTTGGTGGGAAACTGTCTGCTAATGAAACAGTGCCGTTGAATTTGTTCCAAAATTTAAAAGCTTAGTTAAAAGAGCTTAAACTGACCCCTGGTCAAGTGTATAACACTGATGAGTCTGGCTTAAACTACAAAGTGCTCCCTACAAGAACTCTTGCTGCACAAAATGAGTCTGTAACATGTCAAAACTTGCCAAAGGTAGAGTAACTATTTCTATCTGCAGTAATGCTAATGGCAGCCACAAGATACCATTCTCTGTGATTGGAAAGGCAAAAAGCTTTTATCACCATATCAGCCCTGAAAAAAAGGTCCACAAATGTGCCATATCGATACTCGACAATGTGACATATCAGCCATCTGAAGACAAAATTGAAAATGGTGGAACAACAATTTTATTTCTTCCTGCGAGTCCAAACCATGGACCAGAGGATCACTGAGTGCCTGAAAAGGCAATATTGTTGAAAGTACATTGGATCAATTTTAGAGGACACATGATGGCAGCAGATTATTTCAGCTAATCAAATCAATAAATATAAATCCAAACAACTGATAAAGCTTGAGAAGAAATTTCAGCATCAATGCTCGAAATAGCATGGCACAAACTGTGGCCAA
Source organism: Schistocerca cancellata (assembly GCF_023864275.1). Lineage (NCBI taxonomy): Eukaryota > Metazoa > Arthropoda > Insecta > Orthoptera > Acrididae > Schistocerca > Schistocerca cancellata. Next base: position 813,599,366 of record NC_064629.1, on the reverse strand, counting down.
AAATGAAGGTGAAACATCAAAAGAAATGAGTGAAGAGAATCAAGATGAAACAGCCATTGCAACAAGTGATGAAAGTTAAGACACAAACACTCCAGTGATTTTTATGGATTAGCAAACCTTATAACCAGATGGCAAGCCCAGTGACATACATAAGTGGATCAGTACAGCTGACATTGATTGCATGACGGAAGGAGAATTAACTGACGACCAAATCATTTACACGGTAACTCGAACAACTGAGGAGAATGAGAAAGATGATGACAATGAAGAGAATCAACCTCTGGCTCAGGTACCACATATAGATGCTAAAAATACATTTGATGTAGCCTTCAGTACATTGAACAATGCTCTATGTCTACCCCCATAAATATTTTGTGGATTAGGAAATGGTGGAACATTGGGGCAAAATCAAGGTTGTCACCTGCTAAGCAAAAGAACATTCCATACATTTTTGTCCTGCTTAAGAACAGAACATATTTCATCATGTGATTTCTCATGTTTTAAACAGTTAAATGCAAATCAGTTGTGTCAATGCAGTACTGAATTAAGGTACATAAGTTTTTAAAATTTCACTCACAGTAGCAATATCTTACTGTACAATACAGACATATTTTGTAGTAGAGGCAGTACTGTCTGTTGTACTTTTGTGTAAGATTTTTTTAATATGTTGACATTTTCTTTTCATTTTGTTACTGTTTTATCACCAAACAATATTGCAGACTGTATTTCCAGTTGAAAATTAAAGTTGTAGTGCACATATGTTCAGTATCGTCAGACAACAGGTTAATGGCTGTATCATGCTTTTTGATTTGTATAGCTGTAAAACTGAGCCATGCAGTGATAAAAACAAAGTGCGTGTATGTCAGGGAATGCCTCTCATTAATTACAAGTTGGAAAAGCTGGAGATATTAGAAAGAAAAATATTATGGAAAGTCATGGATCCAACCCTGGTTGAAACTGGCTGGAAGCTTCGGAGCACCAATAAAATCTACAAAAAGATGGAGAAAATCTTGGAGATAATGAAAAAGAGGTGGTTATCATTTCTAGGACACCTGTACAGAATGGACAAAACCAGACTAACCAAAAGGATATTCGACTACCTGTGGAAAAAGAAGACAACAACAACAACATGGATTAAGGAAGCTCATAAAGATCTGGAAAGGTTCAACATTCAGGAAGTTCAAATGTTAAATAGAAATACATTTTGGACCATGATTCAAAATTTGGAAGGATTTCAAGTCAAAAGAACTAAAAAAAAAAACTTGAGTTACAGTAAATAGTAAATGGCATGTTAGATGTTCAGTGCATCACATTGTACTATGAAACTGTATTCTTGAGTGACATGGGTCTTTTATGTTATATTTTTACCAGTCCCTACTCTGTTTGAATAATCCATGCCTGTATAGTATGTATTACTTACGGGACATGGTTTATGTCCATTCTAAATATATGGTGAACATGCTGCTTTGAGTTTTTTCTTTGTTTTTTGCTGGCAAATAAAAGTTAAGTTTGGATCTTGTAACAAGACCTTGCATAGAGCTGCTATTTATCATTAACAAAAAGGAAGAAAGATTAAGATTTAACATACTATTAGTGTGAGGTCATTATAGATGGAGTACCTGGTCATATTGGGCAAGTATGACCTTCGAAGTAACTACTTCTGTATTCACCTGAAATGAATCTACATCTACATTTACCTGACTGTTCTGTGATTCACACTGAAGTTCCTGGCAGAGGATTCATTCAACCACTTTCAGAGTATTTCTCTACTGCTTCCCTCTTCAAAGTGCATGGGAAAAATGAACACACAAAATATTTTCATGTGAGCTCTTATTTCTCTTATTTTATTATGATGATCATTTCTCCCTATGTATGTGGGCATCAACAAAATATTTTCGTTTTCAGTGGAGAAAGTTGGTGTTTGAAATTTCATGGAAAGATCTGCTGTAAGAAAAGGACAAGTGTAGTGTAGGCAATCTCTTTGGTGGATCTGTTGCATATTTACCTTGACTTCTATGTTATGGCACAAATCTTTCAATAATTGGGCTCTTCCTACATCAGTTTCACCTTCCGTTTCCAAAAAGACCATCTCAGAAATGTCATTTTGAACATGTCATTAGAGATCTAATCATTTTTATCAATAAAAAAAACCTGACCATCCTTCTTGTAGGAAATTTCACTACGGCAAAATTATTTTTATAGAGTTCTTGGCCACCTTTGTCCTCCTTCTTGTCCATTTCTTCATTTCCATTTAACTCTTGCTGTTCTACATCACTGTTAAATGTTCTGGAGGCAGAATCAGAATCACAAGAGAGGGATTCCCTGCTTTCAGCACTGACACTGTAGCTTTCACTGAAGTCCCTGACAACAATGTAACACCAAGTGCTTTGCTTGGTGTAGCATTTATTTCATTTCATTAGAGTGAAGTTGTTTCAATTGCATTTTGAAGGCTCCTGTCCAAGTAACTTCTTGTGAGCTCATGTCATGTGTGTCTGTTTCTTCTGGAAACTGTGAAATGACTTTATTGGGCGAGACATTTAAAAAAACAGATATAACATAAAATTTATAAGTGATGACTGTCTTACCAAAGTCTCCCTTCAGCAACATAGGAAATTCAGATTTTTCTAACACCCCTCCATTCATCCTTTTCCAGTCATCTAGCATATTTCTCCGGACAAGTTTTAGGGGTCTAAAAAAAAGGCCACATCAAGTGAGTGACACAAATGAGTAGAGTTAGGTGGCAGAAGCGCAAATTGAATGTCGTGCTCCTTGCACAGTTTCATCACATCAAGTGACAGATAACTCCAGAGATTATCACCTGTCACCACTTCTGGTTTCTCTAAATGCCAGACATAAAGCAAAACAATTACAATAAACCACAATTTGAACATTGTTAGGTCAAGACAACCGCTCTGATTCCTGTCATAGTCTGCACCAGATAAAGCTCCTTTACTTCAAGTACTGTAGAGATGTTTTGCACCCCAAACTGTGTACGGTGGGAGGACTGCGCCATCTGCAACCACTGCTATCATTACACTGATACTTCTCTTAGAACTATCCACAATCCTTTCTGGCTGTCTTGTACCCCATTTCATTATTACTTTCACTTTTCCAGGATCATAACAAAAGTTGGTCTTCTCATATTTTATAATGTTGGAGGGAGGAACACCATTCAAGGACATTTCAAAGTTCTTAAAATAATCAGTCACTGTTTCTCATGTAGGTGCTGCCCTTGCTCCTCTTTACATTTTCACTTACTCTAACTGTTAATTCCTTGTTTCTTTTTGAAAAACTTGTTACCATGAGCAACAAGGTTGATTGTCACAAAAACTTATTTTAGTCCACCCTGGTCAATTCAGTGACCCCTGAACAATTTACGTAACATCATTACTCCTCAAATCAAAACTCCATTTTGCACAACAGAATATTCCTTCGACCAGCTTTTTTGTCTCTCTATTGGTTAATGCTGTTTGGCCACCTATTTTGTATTCATATCTCTTCTTGATATTTCAATTTAACATTTTATAAGGAACTGCATATTGTTCTGAAACTTTGTGAATTCTTAAGTTTTATAATTTGACAGCCTTCATAGCATTTAGAAGAAATGCTAGGTTGCAGTTGGATTCCAAGCTGGTCCGAAGACCACCTTGGTATTACTGATTAAATTCGCCCTACAGAACAGCAATTTTATAATTAGGCAAGCATGGTGTCTAAGTGGTATTAACAATGAAAAAAATATGAAACAATAGCACTCGAGATGTTCATATGCAAGTAAAAATATTACAACTTCCCAATTACACACCAGAAGTACCTGAACACAGCGTAAGTTTTTGTACTGATATATTTACTCCATAAGTGCTGCACATGAATTACACATCTACTGACAGAGTCTTTTGTTGGTACCACATGATCCAACATGCCATTCTTGTAGGCAAATCAGTCAAGAATTCACAAGACAGCTGTGGTGTTCTCGTTAAGACGCTGTCCTCAGACATCCAAATGTTAAAAAATAGGTAAATGGTCAGCTTCAAACCATCTGTTTGGATTCATCTCATTTTATGGTACTTATGTTGGCAGCTATTCTTCTGAAATATTTACACCCTTTTGGTGAAGGAATTTCAGTAAACTATGTTTAGTAAATTTGCTTTAGTGCCACTGTCATTGGTAAAATTAACATTCCTACTGTCCAGTGAAGGTATTGATTGAGGAACTATAGCAACCTAAATTTGTATGGCTGAACAGGAAAGTTTTTCTTTGATCCATGCACCAACATACTGGCAGACATAAACCACTCACAGTACATGTAAAATATGCACCTTAACATGAATTTTAGTTATTTTTGCGGCATCAAATCCAATGGGTTTGCTGACACACAAGCAAATTGGCACTGTTCAGCCCAACTTGGACATCAAAATAACATCACAAGTAAGATGTTTTATTCACTTTAATTGATTTCAAAACTCACAAGCAATCTGTTATATTACAACCTAACCTATACCTCAGGCTACACTACAGATCCGATCACTTTACAATGAGACTGAGTACTGTATATGCTTATTGCTTGTGACTGTTCTGTGTAACTTGAAAATTGTGAGTTCAAATCCCAAAAAGTGAAGTCCATAGATAAGAACTGAGTTTACTTAGGACCAGTATGTAACTACTGCATGACACGTTAGTTACTCCACAATGAAGATAGACCTCTGTGGTAATTACATGTTGAAGATTTCATTACACTTAAATTGACACCAGTATTAGTCCTTAAAACTAAAAGGCTTGGTTAGATTAGATAGTGAGGATATCCATAACAATGAGGAATAAGTCAGCAAAAATAAAAATACATGGTACATACTTAGAAAAGCATGAATACCCTTCCTTATAAGATCCTAAGGAAAATTGTCCTGAAGGATGTGGAATAAATTAAAAACTTTAAACACACTTTCATTTAAAAATTATACAAAACATTAGTAATGTTTGGCAACAGCCTTGGCGCAGGTGTTACACCGGTTCCCATAAATCACCGAAGTTAAGTGCTGTCGGGCGTGGTCGGCACTTGGATGGGTGACCATCCAGGCCGCCCTGCGCTGTTGCCATTTTTCAGGCTGCACTCAGCTTCGTAATGTCAATTGAAGAGCTATTCGACTGAATAGTAGCTGCTTCGGTCAAGAATACCATCATAATGACTGGGAGAGCGGTGTGCTGACCCCACAGCCCTCCTATACGCATCCTCCACTGGGGATGACACAGCGGTCGGATGGTCTCAGTAGGCCACTCGTGGTCTGAAGACAGAGTGCTTTTTTATTAGTAATGTTTAAAAATATACTTATTAAAGTGCATAAGATAATTCCTGGCTGACTGTAGTCAAGCATCATCGAAAGAAAACCATCTACAATGCATACTTACATTGATCACATTACTGTACTGAAGATGAGCAGAACTCACATTCCAGTAGAACATTCTTAACTGGGTACTAGCAGTAAAACGCAGCCTGGGTGACTGACTAGTGGGATAAGGATATCAAGTAGAACAAAGTGGGACTTACATCAAAATGTTAGAAGTATTCACAATCAAGCTTCAATTGTTCACTAAAAACAGTATGGTAAGGCGCTTAAAAATATTATTAGGAAGGCAAAGAGTATGTGGCATTCAAGTAGAATAGCTAATTCACAGGATGAAATTAAAACCATATGGTCAATCATGAAGGAAGTGTATGGTCAGCAGCACAAGGTTGATAATATAAAGTCAGTTCATAGCAAAAATATTTCTGTTACTGATATCTCAGATATATGTGCAGCATTTTACAATCACTTTCTTAGCATAACTGGTGGATTAAATCAAAACTTAGTTTCTACAGAGAATCATATAACTCTCTTGGAAAATGCTTTTCCAAGATTGATGTCCAAAATATTCCTGTGATACAGACAAGGGGAGATTGAGTCAATAATTAAATCACTGAAGACCAAGACTCTCATGGATATAATGGAGTGCTTAGCAGAATATTTAAGTACTGTGCTGTACACGTTAGCCCTATACTTAACCATAGTTGTAATTTTTCCTTTAAGAAGGGTCAGTTTCCTAAACAATTAAAAAACTCAATAGTAGAGCCACTTTATAAAAAGGGAGAAAGGGACAATGTAGACAATGTTAGACCTATTTCTATGCTATCAGTGTTTGCTAAAGTTATTGAAAAGGCTGTGTATATAAGGACAATTGATCATTTTATTTCACATAATTTGCTGTCAAATGTACAGTTCGGTTTTAGAAGTGGTTTAGCAACTGAAAATGCTAGATTCTCTTTTCTCTGTGAGATACTGGGTGGATTAAACAAAAGGTTTCGAATGCTAGGCATCTTTTTTGAGTTAACTAAGGCGTTGTATTGTGTTGATCACAAAATATTGCTCCAGAAGTTGGACCATTATGGAATACGGGGAGTAGCTCACAGTTGTTTCACCTTTTACTTCAACAACAGACAGCAAAATGTCATTATCCACAGTGCTGAGAATGGATATGATGTAGAGTCTGAGTGGGGCATGGTGAAATGGGGGGTGGGGGTGGGGGCATTGGGATGTGCCCGAGGGATAAGTGGTGGGCACACTCCCATTCCTTATTTATATAAATGATATGCCCTCTAGTATTACAGGTAATATAAAATATTTGAGTTTACTGATGACACTAGCTTGGTAGTAAAGGATGTTGTGTGCAACAATGGCACTGTTTCAAATAGTGAGGTTCATGATGTAAGTTCATCACTTAAACTAACACTAAAACACTTAAACTAACACTAAATCATAGTAAGACAGCTTCTACAGTTTCTAACACACAATTCAACAAAACCCAACATTTTAATTTCACAGAGTGGGCATTGATTAGTGAAACTAAACAGTTCAAATTTCTAGGTGTTCAGATAGATAGTAAACTGTCATGGAAAGCCCACATTCAGAATCTTGTACAAAGACTTAATGCTGCCAGTTTTACTATTTGAATGGTATCAGAAGTAAGTGATCGTTCAACATGAAAATTAGTCTGCTTTGTTTATTTTCATTCACTTATGACATATGGTATCATATTTTGGGGTAACTCTTCCCATTCTCAAAGGATATTTTTGGCTCATAAATGGGCAGTTCGGGCAATAAGTAACGTTAGTTCATGAACCACTGGTCAATCATTGTTCATTAGTCCAGGAATTCTGACAGTGGCCTCTTAGTACATATATTCTTTAATGTTATTTCTTGTTAACAATATCAGCTTATTCCGAAAAAATAGCAGCTTTCACTCAGTTAATAATAGGCAGAAATCCAATCTGCGTTTGGATCACACTTCCTTGACTTTTGTGCAGAAAGGTGTGCAGTGTACTGCTGCATTCATTTTCAGTGAGATACACCAATAAATCAAAGATCTTAGCAGTTATCCATGCCATGCACTTTCAAATCTGGGTCACGCATTCTGTTCTATCGAGGAGTTCCTCAAAAAATTAAGCTGATTCCTGTGCTATATTGTTGACTATGTTTACACAAACTTATGGCTTGTCTTTTTTTGGGTTCATAAACATTTTATTTTATATGTTATTACTTTTGTACCGACACGTTCCATGATGTTGGAGGTTTGCTCATCAATTTTATGCTTGGCCACTGATAAACACTGTAGGCTCCTCTTCAACTGTACTTTTCTATGGTTGTTGGCAAATTATTGATAATATATGTATCTGAATAATGGACACCTCTCTGGACCAAAGTAAGTGATTCTTAAGTCATATGTGTAGATCATTTTTATTCAAAGCATTGATTCCATTAACAGAGCTGATGGTTTGAAATACAGATATATTACTTATGACAAAATTTAATTTACAAATGAATTTACTGAGAAGCTGTAGCTAGTGCATCCAGTTCTTGAGCAGACCTCTGCAGGATATTCTTGAATTCAGACCACAAATATTTTGTATTATATGATTTTAGGCTCAGAAAACTTTGACTTGGAGTGATGAGCTATTCTAAAATACATTTATTTGTGAATGTTTATGAATGATACATCTGAAGCTCTGTTTCTAATCTGCAGGCTCTGTCAATGTACTATAAAGCCAAATCTATAAGAGTTTAAATATTAGAAACAAAATCACTAATATTGTACATTTTCCATGAAATTAACATACACAAATCCTAACGATCAATGATCAGAGCTAAACATACATTTGAAGTAAATAAAAGTTGTGACTGGTATAAAATAAATAACATTAAAACTAAATCAATCATGCACAGTCATAGTAGACAAATACTCCCAGCATTGTTTCACCTAATAATTTGTTGAAATGTGAGAGGCAGTTGAAAGCAAGGACTATTTTACATATGAGGGGTAGTCATAATAAATTTTAACTATTACATCATAAAACCAAGCTGGGACCAATAAAAATGTGGTGATGGTGTTAGACCTTCTCTACCTATTCACTGTTAAAGGCAATACATTTTTCTCATTGATGGATGAGTTCAGCCTAAGTCGAAACATTGGGTGTAGAAGTCTGCATTGTGGCCATTCAGGCAATGTTTCACCTAGAAAATCACCTCAGCACCTGTCTGGCATTCTGGAAATATCTGCCACAGAGTGGTTTTCTCATCCAAGGAAAGAGGAAGGAGCCACTGGCTGCCATGTTAGAAGACTATGGGAGACATGGCAAAACATGATTGCCTGAAGAAGCAGAATGTCTTATTGTGCTGTTTGCAAAATGAGCTGACACATTGTTGTGGAGCAAGAACACTCCTTCGAACAGCTTCTCATAATACTTTGGTTTGAGACCCTCCCGGAACCTCATCAGAATGTTACAGTGATTTGCTCCTGTGATGGTTTGCCCATTGTGAGCACTACCTGTTAGCACCACACCTCGGCAGTCCAAAAAGATGCTCAGCATCACCTTGTCCAATGATGACTGGGTCTTTGCCTATTTAAGCAGTAGTGAAGCCACATGTTGCAGCTGTGGACAATTGTCCCAGTACAGTAATTCATTTTTGAAAATGTTAACTAATTTTCAAATAATTTAGTAGTAAAGGTAGCAGCTGGTCATATAGTACAGGTGATGTGTCACAGAAAGCACACGAGCAAGATGGTGATGTCCTCAGTCTTGTTTACTTTTCTTTGCCTCTATTATTCATTTTGTTAGTTACATGTTCCATAGAACATTTTAATGATTATTTTATCAAAATGATGTTGAATGAGTCAGTTTACAGGATATGTATACATGATTAGTGTTAACATTAGTGAACACATTATCATTTTATTCTTATTCATGCAACAACAATTTAAAAAAGAAGTTTTTTCATGGCTACCAGTATGTAAGTACAAATTTGTCAATGGAATAAAAGGAGTTGTCCAGGAGAAATGATTTTAAATTAGATTTAAAACTTGCTTTTCCACTGTCTGACATTTTATATTATGGGGTAAATGATCAAAAAATTTTGTTTCTGCACACTGAACTACTCTCTGAGCCACTGACAGCTTTAACAAAGGGTAATGAAGATCATTTTTCCCTCTAGTGTTGACAGTGTGTACATCAATGTTCTTCTCAAATTGTGATAGCTTATTTATCATGAATTTTGTTAGTGAAAATATGTATTGTGATGGCACAGTTAAAATGCCTAGCTCCTTGAAGAGGTACCTACATGATATCCATGGGTGAACACAATATATTATTCTTACTGCTTGCTTTTGTGCAGTCAATACTTTTGTTCTAAGTGATGAGTTACCCTAGAAAATTATGCCTTACAACATCAATGGGTGGAAATATGAAAATAATTCAGGAGGTTGATATGTTTGTTTTCAACAATAACAATTATACAAAAAGTAAAAGTAGCTGAATTTCATCATTTGAAAAGCTCAGTAATATGCTTCTTCCAGTTCAAGTTTTCATAAAAACGTACACCCTGAAATTTGCAGCATTCTACATCTTACTGACTCCTCCTGCTCATGTGCTACACTAATTGTCAATATGACTCTCTTTGTTGTACAGAACAGAATGTAGTGTGCTTTTCCAAAATTTAGGCATAGTGCATTTTCAGACAACCACTTAATAATTCTTTGGAAAATATCATTTACTAACTCTTATGTTGCTTTCTCTCTAATGGGGTTTATTATAAAACTAGTATGGTCTGCAAAAAGTACCAATTTTGCTTGTTGGCTGTTAAGTGGAAGATCATTTACATATATATAAGGAGTAGAAGTGGATACAAAATTGAAACGTGTGGAACTTGCACTGTGATTTTACCCCAGTCTTCTGACACTGTCTGATGTATTCAGCACAACCTTTCACATTCTGTTTGCCAAGTATGATTCAAACCAGCTGTGTGTAAAGCTATCAATTCCAAAGTAATTGAGCTTTTCTAATTAACAGCATTCTCAGCCAAGCAACTTTTCTGGAATTCAAACTGTGATATGCTAAGTAAACTGTTTCCACTTAAGCGTTCAATTACTCTTGAATACATTACTTTTTAGTATATTTTGGAAAAAGATGTCAGTAAGGAAATTAGATGATAATAATTGTCTTGTCACCTTTCTTATACGTGGTTTAATAACTGCATATTTAAAGCTGTCTTGAAAAACTCCCTGTGCCAGTGATGCATTTCATATATCACTAATGACATTACTAATTAAGCTGGAACAACTTTTCAGAATTCTGTTTGGAATACCATCAACCCCATAAGAGCTTTTGTTGTTTAGAATTTTTATAATTTTATTATTTTCAGTGGAGGATGTTGATGCTACTTCTAGTTGCTTAAAGTTTTGTGGAATGGCATTTTAAAAATATTCTCTTGCTTCTTCAACTGAACTGTTTAATCCCATATTTGCTGCTACATTTAGGAAGTGATTGTTAAAAGTACTTGCAACTTATGAATTATCAGTCACAACACTGTCATTTAGTTTAACTGCAATGGAATCTTGTACACTGACTAGCTGTCATGTCTCCCATTTGACAATGTCCCATATAGTTTTAATCTTATCTCCATTATTTATTTCTGCCAAGACACTCATACTTCTGGACATTTTAGTGACTTGCCTTAAAATGCAGCAGTATTTTTTGTAGTATGCAAGTAATGCCAGATCTTGACTTACTCTGGCCTTTACATAAATTTCACTTTTCCCCTTACATGAGATTTTAATTACCTTAGTTATCCACAGCTTACTTTTTTTAATGGACGTTTTGGATAATGTTTTAGGAGTGCAACTTTCAAATATTGATACAAATTTACTATGGAATAAATTGAATTTGACATCAGTAGCTCTTTCTACATACACCTCGTCCACACCATCCCTTTTAACTTACTCTTAAAAATTGTATCCTGTTCTTATCAATAAACCTGTCTGCCCCAGTAGCTGACTGGTCAACGCGACAGAATGCCAATCCTAAGGGCCTGTGTTCGATTCCCGGCTGGAGTGGAGATTTTCTCTGTTGAGGGACTGGGTGTTGTGCTGTCGTAATCATCATCATTTCATCCTCATTGATGAGCAAGTCACCCAAGTGGCATCAAATAGAAAGACTTGCACCCGGCGAACGGTCTACTCGACGGGAGGCCCTAGTTACACGACATTTACATTTACATCAATAAACCCCACTGTTTTGTATGAACCTGCCTACAGGTTATAATGTACCATACTGTTTATTTCCATTAATTGTGCATTATCATCAGATAGTCCATTAGCAACTGGGTTAACATTAATTGTTTCAGCCTGAGCATTGTCTATAAAAATGTCATCAATCAGTGTCCTTTTGTTTTCTGCATACAAATTGGAAAACTGACTGCTGAAATTAGATTGAAACACCCAAATAATAACTCTAGTTCATTTTTCCTGTTCACGCCTTTTCAGAAATCAGCACTGAAATCTCCACAAACTGCTAACTGTTTCTTCTTGTCTGACAGGTAGCTCAATAATGCTTCTAGATTTTTCATAAATAGCTGAAAGTTGCCTAGAGGGGATTTGTAGGCTCTTATAATCATGAGAGAAGTATTCTGGAGAAACGACTCTCAAGTATATGCTTCTAGGTTCTGATCAACACAAAAACTATTTGTTTTAGTATTTTTGACTTTATCCCCAACTTTTACATATGCTGTAACATCTCCTTTTTCCATGTTAACTCTACATGAAAATGATGCAAGTCTGTAACACACAATATTTTTCCCCATTCCTGTGGTAACATAGTGTTCAGACAGGCACAGAATTTTCTACATCTTCTAGGCATGCCATAAACTCACCTATCTTGTTGTTCAACTCTCTAATGTTCTGATAGAACAAATTAATTTTATTTTTCTGCAAACTGTTACATGTATTATGGTCTTTTACTGCTCTAATTTCTTTCATTACTCTCTGTCTGTAATCTGACTGTAACCAAAAAATGTGCCCCATTGATTCCAGTAATCACAGGGATCTTGTCTTGTGTTATTGTGGCCTCCCTTGCACTTTCTGCAAGGTGCTCAGGTAATCTTTCCTTCCCCCTCCCATTCAGGTGAAGGGTATGATTAGTGTATCCCCATCTCCAAGTCTCAGCAACAGGCACAGCACAGATATGAAACTTTGTTTCTGTCAAAAGTAACTCAGTCTGCTCTTTGCTCACATGGCTAACAGCCACGTTAACTGAGGGCTGGTCATGTTGCTGCAGAACTTTGCAAATCCCACTTGAGTGTGTGCTGTTGCTGCTCCTGTTTCCTCCAGGTCACATTTAATGCTACATTCTACATTGTTAGCCAGGCTGCTTCCTGCTCTTCCTACAATAAGTGCCTTATCCTTGCAATGCTACCTTTACTCCAAAATTATTTATATTTGATAAGGACTTTCCATTACCATATTTGAATAATGGATGGATTGGATTGTTTGGGGGGAAGAGACCAAACAGTGAGGTCATCGGTATCATCGGATTAGGGGAGGATGGGGAAGGAAGTCGGCCGTGCCCTTTCAAAGGAACCATCCCAGCATTTGCCTGGAGTGATTTAGGGAAATCACGGAAAACCTAAATCAGGATGGCCGGACGCGGCATTGAACCGTCGTCCTCCTGAATGCGAGTCCAGTGTGCTACCACTGCGCCACCTCGCTCGGTACGTTTGAATAATGTTTACAGTCTTTAATACTCATCTTCATCATTACAATGTCAATGATCACCATCATCACTACTCTTTTCACAAATGTGACTGTTGAAATTAGATTGTCTGTCATCTCGGTATTTGAAATTCCTAGACACATTCCAAAGGAGATGCATATACTAAATGAATGCATCTTATTCCATACTTTGCATAGATTGTTTCAGCTTGTGGTAATATTTGTCATGTCCAAGGGTGAAAAAGCGAAATATTGTGACAATACTAGTTAATATTTTATAAAGAGTAGTTATAAAATTTTTGACTAGTTTAGAGGACACAAAATTACTAACTGTTTAACTTTAAACTTATGTAGAGAACTTAATCTTATTCTCTGTTATACTGCCTGTTGTAGAATTGAATACTACATTAAACATATTTTGTTGTAAAATATTTATTAAAATGAATTTCATTTAACTAAGTAACATTCATCAAACACATGCCTTTCAATAAGTACTGTTAATGAGTAAATTTGGTTAAATGAAGCACCAAAAAGATACAGATTTATAATTTTTCATTGAACATTAAATAATCTGGGTAGGCAAAATAAATATCATCACACTAGAAAACTATGGTGGTATATATGTCATCATGGCACCTTTCTGAGGTATTAAAACTGGTGGTAAATGGATTTCCAACTTCTGTTTTGTGTGCTGCTATGTACTGGCATTAAACATAAAAAAATGAACAGTGTTTTGGATTTTTATTTTGTGTTTTCTTTTACTTTATTTAAACAATATTTGTTACCATTATTAAAGTTTACTTATGACACTATAAGAATAGTCCTTGAAACATTATTATGCAATAAAGGTATGAGCTGATGCAGGTCACAATAATATATATTGCAGAAGCAAAGTAATGTGTTCCTACGACAGTAGTGATCCCATGACAAACAGAAACTGATTGTTGTAGCAGTTTTCATACAAGTGATGCAGTGTACTACCACAAGATGTCAGGCATTGAAAGAGGTGGTACAATGTATTCCCAAAAGCTTTGGGACACCCATCAGTCGGTGGTAAGTATGCTTCCCAAGGACCACAAATGACAAATTAATTTGTGGTAAGTATACTTCCCAAGCCCCTTCCAGAAACTACATATGTGGTAACCATACTTCTCAATAAGCATTAAAATACTGTTGTTTGGTAGGATATATACTTCCTGCAGTCCTGAAGGTGATATTTCACAACAAACAGAAACTACAGCTTTGTTTCTCACAGTAGCATTCCCAACAAGAATAGGAGGATGGAGCTCAATAGCAGCTGATAATTTATTCATAAATATAACTGTCATTCATGAAATAGATGTAATACCCATAACATATGGTGTATCTGAAAATGATTGTCAAATGTCAGCAACAGAGCATCACCATCCCTCTGGTTTAGCTAAGAAGGGAAAAATACAGTTTCACAGTCATAGTATTCTGACAGAATTTCCTGTATGAAGAGTGTGAGGAGGTAGACCAAAGCTATGCTATAGACGACAAATTTAATTATTTTTAAAAACATCCTTACAACAGTATGAACCATTTTTACTTTACAGCAAGTTAGGAATAATTGCAGTGGATGCTGAGAGAGAGAGTGTGTGGATGACATCTGTGATTAAAAAAAATCTTGTGTCGTTAAGAGAGAGCTTGATTTAATACAGAAGACTGGCTCTAATCAAGAATTAAAGGTGCACCACAAGAACTATAGCAACATGCTTCTTTGTGTCATGGAAAAAGCAAAAACCATATACCATACACAAAAAGTCAAAATTCCAAGAATAATGCAAAGGCAATTTGAAGTATTATTAAGCACAAAATGAATAAACTCCCTGATCACTGTATCAGTAAAAAATATGTTGTTAAATTAAAAACAATGGCCACTAATACCAACATTAACTGTAAACAAAGGGAGAAAACTAGAGCATTGAAAGCGTATCCATTAGATTTACTTAGAAAGGCATTGCATACTCCACCAATAGATACCAGTTTTGGTACATCAGTTTTTAGAGAGCTTAAAAATCACAGAAAATAATTGACTCTTCACTTGTGATGGTATTTCAACCACAGTGTCAAAAACTTTGACTGACTTGACTGGATGCACATTGAGTTACCTTGGTGACCACTTAGTCATCTGGAATACATTTCACATAAATTTTCTCTGCATGTTATAGTCTTAGGTGGAGATTTCAATTTACCAGATATAGACTGGGACACTCAGATGATTAAGACGGGTGGTAGGGACAGAGCATTGAGTGACATTATACTGAGTGCACTATCCGAAAATTACCTCGAGCAATTAAACAGAGAACTGACTTGTGGAGATAACATCTTGGACCTACTGATAACAAACAGACCCGAAATTTTTGACTCTGTAAGCACAGAACAGGGAATCAGTGATCATAAGGCCATTGCAGCATACCTGAATATGGAAGTAAATAGGAATATAAAAAAAGGGAGGAAGGTTTATCTGTTTAGCAAGAGTAATAGGAGGCAGATTTCAGACTACCTAACAGATCAAAATGAAAATTTCTGTTCCAACACTGACAATGTTGAGTGTTTATGGAAAAAGTTCAAGGCAATCGTAAAATGTGTTTTAGACAGGTACGTGCCGAGTAAAACTGTGAGGGATGGGAAAAACCCACAGTGGTTCAATAACAAAGTTAGGAAACTACTGCGAAAGCAAAGAGAGCTTGAAAAAAAAGTATGAAACTGTAACCCACATCTATACAAGTGAAAATAAGCAGGTGACCTTTAATTATAGACCCAATCACCACACTTTCCGTGTTCTCAAAAAACTTTGAGAAGCTAGCTTATAACAGTATATTTAACCCCCTTTCTGACAATAACTTTCAAACAACAGTTTCGTTTGGCTTCAGTAAAGGATTCTCTACAGAGGAAGCAATATATAATCTCACAAACTCATTTCTGGTAGAATTAAACTATGAGGAGAAAGTCATTCTGGTATTTTCTGTGACTTTAACATGGCCTCCAGTTATCTAGATCATAAGCTCTTGCGGCCATTAAATACATTCACTTGTCATGGACTGAGTCATACCTTAACAATAAAACAAAAAGGTCACAAATCAACTAAATTTGTAGTGGGGTAACATTAGATGTAGTGTTCTGCACGCAAGGTTGTGTACCTATATCACTCCTGTCCTCAGCATACACAAACAGTTTGCCACAGACAATGGAGGACTCTTCATATACTTTGATGACACATGTGTTCTGAGAAACTGGTGCAAACACATTCATACCAGACAGAGCCAAAAGAGTAATGGAACAAGCTTACAACTGGTTCACAACAAATGGATTAATATTTATGAGACTCATATTATGAAATGCAGTTGCAGGGGAAGGAGTAGAAGAAAAGGTTACAGGAGAATATGGACTTGGGACAAGGAATGAGAGAAGAGAAAGACTAATTGAGTTCCGTAATAAATTTCAGCTAGTAATAGCTAATACTCTGTTCAAGAATCACAACAGGAGGAGATATACGTGGAAAAGGCCAGGTGATACAGCAAGCAGATATAGATTCAAATCACAATGTAGTAGTAATGAAGAGTAGGATGAAGTTTAAGAGATTAGTCAGGATGAACCAATATGAAGTTGGATACGGAAGTACTAAGGAACAACGAGATATGCTTGAAGTTCTCTAAGGCTCTAGATACAGCAATAAAGAGTGGTCCAGTAGGCAGTATAGTTGAAGAGGAATGGGCATGTCTGAAAAGATCAATGACAGAAGCTGGAAACAAAAAACATAGGTACAAAGAAGGTAATGTAAAGAAACCAAGGTTAACAGGAGAAATATTTCAGCTGATCAGTGAAAGAAGAAAGTACAAAAATGTTCAGGGAAATTCAGGAGTACAGAAATACGAGTCACTGAGGAATGAAATAAATAGGAAGTGCAGGAAGCTAAGAGAAAATGGCTGCATGAAAAACGTGAAGAGATCGAAAAAAAAAAAAAAAAAAAAGAAAGAAAGATAATCGGAAGGACTGTCTCAGGATATATGAAAGTCAAAACAACTTTCAGTGAAATTAAAAGCAAGTGTAGTAACATTAAGAGTGCAACTGTAATTACATTATTAAATGCAGAGGAGAGAGTGGATGGGTGGAAAGAGTACACTTGAAGGCCTCTATGAGGGGGAAGATTTGTCTGATGTGATAGAAGTAGAAACAGGAGTTGATTTAAAAGAGATAGAGGATGCAGTATTAGAATCAGAATTTAAGAGAGCTTCGGAGGACTTAAAATCAAATAAGGCAGAAGGGATCGATAACATTCCATCATAATTCCCAAAATCATTAGGGGAAGTGGCAACAAAATGACTATTCATGTTGTTATATAGAATGTACAAGTCTGGTAATATACCACCTGACTTTCAGAAAAATATCATCCACACAATTCTGAAGACTGCAAGAGCTGACAAGTGCGAAAATTACTGAACAATCAGCTGAACAGTTCATGCATCCAAGTTGCTGACAAGAATAATATACAGAAGAATTGAAAAGAAAATTGAGGATGTACCAGATGATGATCAGTTTGGCTCTAGGAAAGGCAAAGGCACCAGAGAGGCCATTCTGATATTGCAGTTGATAATGGAAGCAAGACTAAAGAAAAATCGAGACACGTTCATAGGTTTTGTTGACCTAGGAAAAGCATTTGACAATCTAAAATGGTGCAAGACGTTCGAAATTCTGAGAAAAATTGGGGTAAGCTATAGGGAGAGACAGGTATGCACAAGAATCAAGAGAGAATAATAATAGTGGAATATCAAGAATGAAATGTCAGATTAAAAAAGGTCTAAGACAGGGATGTAGTCTTTTTGTCCCTACTGTTTAATCTGTACATTGAACAAGCAATGATGGAAATAATTCAGGAATGGAATTAAAATTCAAGGTGAAAAAGTATCAATGATACAATTCACTGATGACATTGGTATCCTGAGTGAAAGTGAAGAAGAATTGCATGATCTGCTGAATAGAATGGACAGTCTTATGAGTACAGGTTAAGGCTCAAGAGTTAACTGAAGAAAGATGAAATTAATGAGAAGTAGCAGAAAAGAGAACAGTGAGATATTAACATCAGGATTGATGATGATGAAGTCGATGAAGTTAAGGAATTTGGCTACCTAGGCAGCAAAATAACCAATGATGGACAGAGCAAGGAGAAAATCAAAAGCAGACTAGCACTGGCAAAGAGGGCATGCCTAGCCAAGAGAGGTCTACTAGTATCAAACATAGGCCATAATTTGAAGAAGAAATTTCTGGGAATATATGTTTGAAGCACAGCATTGTATGGTAGTGAAACACGGACTGTGCGAAAACTGGTACAGAAGAGAATTGAAGCATTTGAGATGTGGTGCTGCAGACAAATGTTGAAAATTAGGTGGACTGATAAGGTAAGGAATGAGGAGGTTCTGCACAGAATTGGAGAGGAAAGGAATATATGGAAAACACTGATAATTAGAGGGGAAAGGATGATAGGACATCTGTTAAGACATTAGGGATTGACTTCCATGGTACTAGAGAGATCTGTAGAGGGCAAAAACTGTAGAGGAAGACAGAGATTGGAGTATATCCAGCAGATAATGAAGGATGTAGGTAGCAAGTGCTACTTTGAGATAAATAATAATAATAATAACAAATTATGAAATGCCAAACAACTAACAATGACTTACAGGTACTAGAAGTAGAGATCAATGAATACACACTGGGTGAAACTCTGTGTGTGAAGTCGCCAGGTATCCACTTGGGTTATACAACTGTAGTGGCACCAACATACGGGTAAGTTAAGCGAAAACTCAGCTCTGCCAGCTCACTATGCTGACCTGCAGCCTGAAATACTAGAGAGTACTTTGGATGTGTTCATTTAGTATTTTCATATTTTACTCATGGATATCTTTCTTATTGTGTTGGCGTGCAGTCTGAATTGCATACTTTCACTCATTAGTGTCCAGAGGCACTACCTTTTGGGACAATGCAACTACAGTCAGAAGAGAATGTATTCTGTAGAAGATTGCAGTAATATTATGTAAAGTTTGAAAAGCAAACATCTTGCAGAAGACTTTTCAGGGACCTTGGAATTTTTACACATAAGGCCAATACACTGCTCACTTTTTGACATCAAAACAAAAGGGTTTTTACTGTGTTCTCAAAAAGGTTATCTAAAACTGGTGAACTGGACTAACAGAAAACAGCTACATTCCCCTAAGTACAGAAAGCAAATTTAAAGGGATTACAGCTGTCTAAATTTATCCAACAATATAATTACACTGTCAATTTACACAGAATCCACTGGGATACAAGTAAACCAGCTGACAGAAGTTGTTGAACATAATGATTTAGATACAACCTTTGAAAAAACAGAAGTAATGACCAATGTAAAAGACGTCCCACCAAAACTCCAGAACCCATAAGGGCAGCCAGTCG
Source organism: Schistocerca cancellata (assembly GCF_023864275.1). Classification (NCBI taxonomy): domain Eukaryota; kingdom Metazoa; phylum Arthropoda; class Insecta; order Orthoptera; family Acrididae; genus Schistocerca; species Schistocerca cancellata. The sequence goes on along the minus strand of NC_064629.1, from coordinate 813,579,851 downwards.
GGATGGCCGAGTGGTTCTATGTGCTACAGTCTGGAACCGTGCGATCGCTACAGTCGCAGGTTCGAATCCTGCCTCGGGCATGGATGTGTGTGATGTCCTTAGGTTAGTTAGGTTTAAGTAGTTCTAAGTTCTAGGGGACTGATGACCTCGGATGTTAAGTCCCATAGTGCTCGGAGCCATTTGAACCAATAAGGGCACTTTAATAAACAAGAAAATTTATGCACCTTGGGTACATAATAATAAATAACAGATCTGAGAAAAAAGCACTTTGGGAATGAATAGGTAAACTTGAGATAGCCTGCCAAACATTACATACTATCTATAATAAAAGAATGTCTTCCCCAGAACACCAGAATATGTCATTGTACACCTGTTCTGAAGCCAGTAGTTTTGTGTGCAGCTGAAACACTTTTCTTGATTGGCTGTGAATGACTCTTAGGCAAACTGGAGAAGAAAAAGTGCATACATTATTAGAGGGACAATGAGATCCAGTAAGATGCTGAGAGCAAGTAAACACAGATTGACGTATAGTCTGCAAGAACAGAATTTTATGACTTTGATATGGATAGCATTAATACTAGTCCAGTACAGATACCCTTTGTCAGGTAAGCTTATATAAATCACAGATCACATAATCTTAATCTAATCTGAGAAGGTTTTAAGTAAACAAAATTTTATGGAACAAAAATTTTACATTGGTTTTTGGACATATTTGCTTCATCTTCACCTTTTTACTGGGCTACTGTACTGAGCAGAGGGTGAAAAATTAATGCATAATAGCCAATTAGCATCATCAGCCCACTGCCATCTACTTCTGGATAAAGGATTCCTGGACTTGCGCCATAGGGTAGTGGGGTTTTGGGCTCCACTGGACAGGTCAGGAGTCCACGACATGGGTAGCAGAGGTTGTGTGGCGTGGACTGGGTGGTTTTTTAGGTCAGTTGGCCTCGGACAAGTACAGAAAGGGCAACAGCCTCAAAGGGTGCAGGGCAAAGTCAGGACATGCGGGGACCAAGCAGCAATCGGTATTGTAATTGTAAACTGTTTAACCTGCATTGGTAAAGTACCGGAACTTCAAGCACTGATAGAAAGCACCAAAGCTGAAATCGTTATAGGTACGGAAAGCTAGCTGAAGCCAGAGATAAATTCTGCCAAAATTTTTACAAAGGCACAGACGGTGTTTAGAAAGGATAGATTGCATGCAACTGTTGGTGGCGTGTTTGTCGCTGTTAGTAGTAGTTTATCCTGTAGTGAAGTGGAAGTGGATAGTTCCTGTGAATTATTATGGGTGGAGGTTATTAGTGGCAGAACAACTGAGAGAAAATCTGGAATACATTTCACATAAATTTTCTCTGCATGTTATAGTCTTAGGTGGAGATTTCAATTTACCAGATATAGACTGGGACACTCAGATGTTTAGGACAGGTGGTAGGGACAGAGCATTGAGTGACATTATACTGAGTGCACTATCCGAAAATTACCTCGAGCAATTAAACAGAAAACTGACTTGTGGAGATAACATCTTGGACCTACTGATAACAAACAGACCCAAAATTTTTGACTCTGTAAGCACAGAACAGGGAATCAGTGATCATAAGGCCGTTGCAGCATACCTGAATATGGAAGTAAATAGGAATATAAAAAAAGGGAGGAAGGTTTATCTGTTTAGCAAGAGTAATAGGAGGCAGATTTCAGACTACCTAACAGATCAAAATGAAAATTTCTGTTCCAACACTGACAATGTTGAGTGTTTATGGAAAAAGTTCAAGGCAATCATAAAATGTGTTTTAGACAGGTACGTGCCGAGTAAAACTGTGAGGGATGGGAAAAACCCACAGTAGTTCAACAACAAAGTTAGGAAACTACTGCAAAAGCAAAAAGAGCTTGACTGCAAGTTTAAACACAGTCAAAACCTCTCAGACAAACAGAAGCTAAATGATGTCAAAGTTAGCGTAAGGAGGGCTATGCGTGAAGCGTTCAGTGAATTTGAAAGTAAAATTCTATGTACCGACTTGACAGAAAATCCTAGGAAGTTCTGGTCTTATGTTAAATCAGTAAGTGGCTTGAAACAGCATATGCAGACACTCTGGGATGATGATGGCATTGAAACAGAGGATGACACACTTAAAGCTGAAATACTAAACACATTTTTCCAAGGTTGTTTCACAGAGGAAGACCGCACTGTAGTTCCTTCTCTAAATCCTCACACAAATGAAAAAAATGGCTGACATTGAAATAAGTGTCCAAGGAACAGAAAAGTAACTTGGAATGACTCAACAGAGGAACGTCCACTGGACCTGATGGGATACCAATTCGATTCTACAAAGAGTACGCGAAAGAACTTGCCCCCCTTCTAACAGCCGTGAACCGCAAGTCTCTAGAGGAACGGAAGGTTCCAAATGATTGGAAAAGAGCACAGGTAGTCCCAGTCTTCAAGAAGGGTCATTGAGCAGATGCGCAAAACTATAGCCCTATATCTCTGACATCAATCTGTTGTACAATTTTAGAACATGTTTTTTGCTCGAGTATCATGTTGTTTCTGGAAACCCAGAATCTCCTCTGTAGGAATCAACATAGATTCTGGAAACAGTGATAGTGTGAGACCCAACTCGCTTTATTTGTTCATGAGACCCAGAAAATATTAGATACAGGCTCCCAGGTAGATGCCATTTTCCTTGACTTCCGGAAGGCATTCAAGACAGTTCCGCACTGTTGCCTGATAAACAAAGTAAGAGCCTACGGAATATCAGACCAGCTGTGTGGCTGGATTGAAGAGTTTTTAACAAACAGAACACAGCATGTTGTTCTCAATGGAGAGACGTCTACAGACGTTAAAGTAACCTCTGGCGTGCCACAGGTGAGTGTTATGGGACCATTGCTTTTCACAATATATATAAATTACCTAGTAGATAGTGTCTTAAGTTCCATGCGGCTTTTTGCGGATGATGCTGTAGTATACAGAGAAGTTGCAGCATTAGAAAATTGCAGCGAAAAGAAGGAAGATCCGCAGCGGATAGGCACTTGGTGCAGGGAGTGGCAACTGACCCTTAACATAGACAAATGTAACGTATTGGGAATACATAGAAAGAAGGATCCTTTATTGTATGATTATATGATAGCAGAACAAACACTGGTAGCAGTTACTTCTGTAAAATATCTGGGAGTATACATGCAGAATGATTTGAAGTGGAATGATCATATAAAATTAATTGCTGGTAAGGCGGGTACCAGGTTGAGATTCATTGGGAGTGTCTTTAGAAAATGTAGTCCATCAACAAAGGAGGTGGCTTACAAAACACTTGTTCGCCCTATACTTGAGTATTGCTCATCAGTGTGGGATCTGTACCAGGTCGGGTTGATGGAGGAGATAGAGAAGGTCCAAAGAAGAGTGGCGCGTTTCGTCACAGGGTTATTTGGTAAGTGTGATAGCATTACGGAGATGTTAAGCAAACTCAAGTGCTCTGCATCATGGTGTAGCTTGCTGTCCCAGTTTCGAGAGGGTACGTTTCTGGATAAGGTATCGAATATATTGCTTCCCCCTACTTATACCTCCCGAGCAGATCATGAATGTAAAATTAGAAAGATTCGAGCGCGCATGGAGGCTTTCCGGCAGTCATTCTTCTAGTGAACCATACGCGACTGGAACAGGAAAGGGAGGTAATGACAGTGGCACGTAAAGTGCCCTCCGCCACACATCGTTGGGTGGCTTTCAGAGTATTAATGTAGATGTAGATGTAGATGTACATGTGATCCTGCTTTATAGGCTTTAGCATCCATTTGCTCTTGTATATTTTCAAATGTCACCCATCCAGGATCCATTAGACTATTTTCATGGTGTTTTCTAATCTCTACCAGTTATTTGTCTGGCTACATGTCACATCTGTCTCCATTTTATTTTCGATACAGGTATAATTACATCTCCCACTAGAAGGTAATCCCTGCTTCATTTGTTTATTTTCTTTTCTCTCCTAGTAATTCATAACATTCATTCCTCCAGTCACCACCGAGCAGCCCTCAGTTTTTGAATGGTGCCTTGGCACACAGCTCAGAGGTATGCTGGACTGAATCCTGACAGTGAATAAAATTTTAACTGCCTGCATTTGGCTGGCAAAGCAAGGAGAGGTAATGATGTATAGTCTTTACATGAGTGATACGGATTAAATTCCTAATCTCTGCATAGCATCTCATGAAGGAAGGTCATGTGACACTGTTGACTGTGATTCATCCATGGGATGAGGATGTTAAGCTCTCCAGCCCCCTAAGTGCACTTTGAGGCCAGCACTAATACACTCTCCCTTCTTTCATCATCATCATCACCACCATAAAACACAAATATAACAGTACACTATACATGCACCCATTACACTCACCTACACTATACATGTATACATATGCCAACTCTGTATGTTAAGGGAGGGGATGAAGTGTAAAAATGAATGATAATCTTTCTGTCAAGCAACTGAACCCACCCCATGGGATATCCTAATGGTAGATGAAAATTTAACTGCCACTATTTGGTTGGCAAGGGTAGGAAAGGCAGTGACGTAATGGTACTGATCAACAGTCTTTACACCAGTGTACTAGATGAAGACTGAAATCTCTCCACAATGTCTCATGAACAGAGGGCACCCTAAACTCGTTACTGGTAATCTGTCCTTCAGACAGGGATATTAAGCTAGGCATTACACTTGAGGAATGAGCTATGTGCGTGCACTGGGTTACACCCTCTCACTTCTCTCATCATCATCATTATTATCATCATCAACACAAATATAAAACACATTACTCATGCATCCATTACAGGTGCCTACACTCTACAAATGCATGCATGATATCTCTCTCACATCCGTTAGGAGAAGGCAAATGTGTGAGGATGAAGAACCCCCTTTCCAACAAGCAGCTAAAACCACCCAATGGGATATCCTGATTGTCAGTGAAACTTTCACTACCAGTACTTGGTTGGCAATGGGAGGAGATGCAGAGCTATAAAATTCCTGATGAGTGGTCTTTACATAAGTGTCCTGGATTAAGTTCCAGATTATGGCATAGTATCTCATGAAGAGAGGCATGCGAGACTGTTGTTGGTGATCCATCCATCAGATGGGGACATTAAGCTTGGCAACCCCCTTGGTACTCTTCGAGAGTAGGGGCTATGTGCGGAACTGGGTTTCACCCTCTCCCTTCTCTCATCATCATCATCATGATTATCATCATCATACAACACAAACAGCACTAAATTGTGCATGCTCCCACTATATTCATCCACGTTTTGCAAATTCATGTATGATATCTCTCACATATATGCAAGAAGAGGGGCCCGTGAGCCCAGATCATGAACACTCTTCCCAGTAAGTGGCTGAACTCACACTGTTGATATCCTGGACAAGATGGAACTTTCACTGCCAGTATGCAGTTTGCATGTGGAGGAGAGGCAGTGATGTAAAGTTCCTGGTCAACTGGATTAAATTGCAAATCTCTCCATAGGGTCTCATGAAGAAAGGGCATGTGACACTGTTTATCGGTGATCAATCCATTGATGGGGACGATAATCTCAGCAGCCCCGCTGGTGCTATTTGAGAAGAGTGGGCTATGTACCAGCACTGCAATTTAACCCTCTCCCTTCTCTCACCACCACCACCACACAACAAAAATGTGGCATTACAGTATACATGCACCCACTGCACTCACCTGCACTCCATAAATACACCTGTGACAGCTTTCACATATCTGCAAGGAGAGAGGCCCACATTCACACAGGAAGAACACCGTTTCCACCTAGTGGTTCAAATACCTGCTTGGATTTCCTGAATAGGTCAGGCGTGCACTACACGCAGGAAGCGGCTACAAGGGTAGCGAAGTACGTGTGGAGTGCACATGTGGGTTTTTTAGGTTAGAGAATTCCCTCCCTAGGCCCGACAAGACACCTCCTGAGATGTGGTAAGGTAGGAGTAGGCAAAATGCAACAGGGAATAACAGTATTAATGTGCTACTTGTAAACTGCAGGAGCTTCTATAGAAATGCCCCAGAACTGCTCTCATTAATAAACGGGCACAGTGCCCACATAGTACTAGGGACAGAAAGTTGGCTGAAACCAGATGTAAACAGTAATGAAATTCTAAACTCAGATTGGAATGTATACCGCAGAGACAGCCTGGACAGTGAAGGGGGAGGCATTTATAATGGGTGGCAGGGACAAAGAATCCAGTGAACTTTTTCTGTTTAGCAAAAGTGACAAAAATCAGATCTCAGAGTACCTGATGGCTGAACACAAAAGTTTTGTCTTAAGTGCAAATAGTGTTGAGGATCAGTGGACAAAGTTCAAAACCATCGTACAATATGCGTTAGATGAGTATGTGCCGAGCAAAACTGTAAGAGATGGAAAAGAGCCACCGTGGTACAACAACCGAGTTAGAAAACTGCTGCGGAAGCAAAGGGAACTTCACAGCAAACATAAACATAGCCAATGCCTTGCAGACAAACAAAAATTACGTGAAGCGAAATCTAAAGTGCGGAGGGCCATGCGAGAGGTGTTCTTTGAATTCAAAAGTAAAGTTCTATGTACTGACTTGGCAGAAAATCCTACGAAATTTTGGTCTTATGTCAAAGCGGTAGGTGGATGAAAACAAAATGTCCAGACACTCTGTGACCAAAATGGTACTGAAACAGAAGATGACAGACTGAAGGCCAAAATACTAAATGTCTTTTTCCAAAGCTGTTTCACAGAGGAAGACTGCACTGTAGTTCCTTCTCTAGATTGTCACACAGATGACAAAATGGTAGATATTGAAATAGACGAGACAGAGGGATAGAGAAACAATTAAAATCGTTCAAAAGAGGAAAGGCCGCTGGACCTGATGGGTCCGCCGCTCGTGGTCTCGCGGTAGCGTTCTCGCTTCCCGAGCACAGGGTCCCGGGTTCGATTCCCGGCGGGGTCAGGGATTTTCACCTGCCTCGAGATGACTGGGTGTTTGTGTTGTCCTCATCATTTCATCATCATCCAGGAAAGTGGCGAAATTGGACTGAGCAAAGGTTGGGAATTTGTAAGGGCGCTGATGACCACGCAGTTGAGCGCACCACAAACCAAACATCATCATCATCTGGACCTGATGGGACACCAGTTCGATTTTACACAGAGTATGTGAAGGAACTTGCCCCCCTACTTGCAGCAGTGTACCGTACATCTCTAGAAGAGTGTAACATTCCAAAGGATTGGAAAAGGGCACAGGTCATCCACATTTTCAAGAAGGGACGTTGAACAGATGTGCAGAACTATAGATTTATATCTCTAACGTCGATCAGTTGTAGAATTTTGGAACATGTATTATGTTTGAGTATAATGACTTTTCTGGAAACTAGAAATCTACTCTGTAGGAGTCAGCATGGGTTTCGAAAAAGACAATTGTGTGAAACCCAGTTCGCGCTATTCGTCCACGAGACTCAGAGGGCCATAGCCAAGGGTTCCCAGGTAGATACCATGTTTCTTGACTTCCGCAAGGCGTTTGATACAGTACCCCACAGTCATTTAATGAACAAAGTAAGAGAATATGGACTATCAGACTAATTGTGTGATTGGATTGAAGAGTTCCTAGATAACAGAACACAGCATCTCATTCTCAATGGAGAGAAGTCTTCCGAAGTAAGAGTGATTTCAGGTGTGCCACAGGGGAGTGTCGTAGGACCGTTACTATTCACAATATACATAAATGACCTTGCGAATAACATCGGAAGTTGACTGAGGCTTTTTGCAGATGATGCTGTAGTATATTGAGAGGTTGTAACAATGGAAAATTGTACTGAAATGCAGGAGGATATGCAGCGAATTGATGCATGGTGCAGGGAATGGCAATTGAATCTCAATGTAGACAAGTGTAATGTGCTGCGAATACATAGAAAGAAAGATCCCCTATCATTTAGCTACAATACAGCAGGTTAGCAACTGGAAACAGTTAATTCCATAAATTATCTGGGAGTATGCATTAGGAGTGATTTAAAATGGAATAATCATATAATGTTGATCGTCGGTAAAGCAGATGCCAGACTGAGATTCATTGGAAGAATCCTAAGGAAATGCAATCCGAAAACAAAGGAAGTAGGTTGCAGTATGCTTGTTCACCCACTGCTTGAATACTGCTCAGCAGTGTGGGATCCGTACCAGATAGGGTTCATAGAAGAGATAGAGAAGATCCAATGCAGAGCAGCGTGCTTCATTACAGGATCATTTAGCAATTGAGAAAGTGTTACGGAGATGATAGATAAACCCCAGTGGAAGACTTTGCAGGAGAGACGCTCAGTAACTTGGTACGGACTTTTTTTGAAGTTTCAAGAACATACCTTCACCTAGGAGTCAAGCAGTTTATTGCTCCCTCCTATGTATATCTCGCGAAGAGACCATGAGGATAAAATCAGAGAGATTAGAGCCCACACAGAGGCATACCGACAATCCTTCTTTCCACGAACAATAGGAGACTGGAATAGAAGGGAGAACCGATAGAGGTACTCAGGGTACCCTCCGCCACACACCGTCAGGTGGCTTGCGGAGTATGGATGTAGATGTAGATATAGATTTAGAGGAATGTAACTAACACTGCCAGTGTTCACTGGCAAAGGGAGGAGAGGCAGTGATGTAAAGTTCCTCGTAAACAGTCTTTACACCAGTGTCTTGGATTAACTTGCAAATTTCTCCACAGTGTGCATGATAGTTGGGCATGTGAGACTGCTAGCAGTGATCCATCTGTCAGATGGGGACATTAAGCTCAGTAGCCCCCTTGCTACTATTTGAGAGGAACAGGCTATGTGCCAGCACTGAGTTTCACCCTCCCACATCTCAGATTGTCATCATCATCATCATCATTAAAAGTGCCTAAATACTATGAATACATGTATGACAACTCTCACATATCCATTAGGAGAAGGCATATATAGGGAAAGCTGACAAGTGGCTGAACTCATCCCACGGGACATACTGGTGGACGATGAAACTTTCACCACCATTGGAGTAGATGTGATGATATAAAGTTCCTGGTCAACATTCTTTATGTCAGTTTTCTGGATTAAGTTTTAAATCTCCCAAAAGAGTGTCATGAAAGGAGGGCATGTGACACAGGCAAGAGTGATCCATATATCAGATGTGGACATTAAGCTTGGCAGCCCCCTTGGTGCTATTTGAGGGGAGTGGGCTACATGCCAGCACTTGGTTTCACCCTCTCCCTTTTGTTATCACCATCATCATTATTATCATCATTGTACAACACAAGTGTAGCATTACAATCTTCATGCACACACTACACTCACCTACACTCTATAAACTGATATATGGCAACAATCACATATCTGTAAGGAGAGATGTCCATGTGCATGGAGGGAGAACATCATTTCCACCACGTGGCTCATCCACACTGTCAGGTAACATGGTGATCAAAAAACCTACAGTGCCAGTATTTTGGTGCAAGAGGCATTCTTTATGTTAATGTCCTGCATTAAGTTTCAAATCTCTCAACAGTGTCTCATGAAGTGAGAGCATGTAACCCCACTTATCATTAATCCATCCATCACATGGGAATGTTAAGCTCAGCAAAACCCTTGGTTCTATTTGAAAGGAGTTGGCTGTGTGCTGGCATCACTGAAGTTTCTCCCTCCCCCTTCTCCCATAGTCATCATCAGCATCATCATCATCATCATCATATGGGACAAGTGTAGCACTACACTATACATGCACATATTACACTCACCTACATGCTATAAATACTCATATGACAACTCTCACGTATATGCAAAGAGAGAGCACAGAGGAAGAATGCCCTTTCCACCCCAATGAATATCTATTTATTTATTTAATGATGTGAATATAATAGAGGGAAACATTCCACGTGGGAAAAAATATATGTAAAAACAAAGATGATGTAACTTACCAAACAAAAGCGTTGGCATGTTGATAGACACACAAACAAACAGAAACACAAACACAAAATTCAAGCTTTCGCAACCAACAGTTGCTTCATCAGGAAAGAGGGAAGGAGAGGAAAGATGAAAGGATGTGGGTTTTAAGGGAAAAGGTAAGGAGTCATTCCAATCCCAGGAGCGGAAAGACTTACCTTAGGGGGAAAAAAGGACAGGTATACACTTGCACACACACAGATATCCATCCGCACATATACAGACACAAGCAAACATTTGTAAAGGCCAAAATAAAACCCACATCCTTTCGTCTTTCCCCTGCTTCCCTCTTTCCTGATGAAGCAACCGTTGGTTGCGAAAGCTTGAATTTTGCGTGTGTGTTTGTGTTTGTTTGTGTGTCTATCAACATGCCAACCCTTTTGTTTGGTAAGTTACATTATCTTTGTTTTTAAATATATTTATTTATTTATTTATTTACATGTCTTCATCTTCACCATTATACTAGATTAGATTCAGTTTTCATTCCATAGCCCCAAAAAGTGAGATGATTCGAATGGGTGTGGAACATGTCAGAAGGTATAACATAAAAAACATAGAACATTTGAAAACAATACTCACTTCCTTGATCATTTGTCACGAGATTGTCAAAATATGTGAATACATTATAGTTAACTGGAACTGGTAATATTTACAGAATTAATACACTCTCAGAATGGAATATAGTTATGCACTTTTAATAAATTTGTCATATACAAAATACCTAATCTTGACTGTTGTGATCAAGTGCTGTCAAAACTGAATTCTAACAGGCATTTTTACTTAAGCTGGTCTGACTATCCCTCTTAAGATATTCATCTACAGAGTAGAAGGAGTTGCCTACCAAAGGTCTTTAAAACTCTGTTTAAACTGTGCTTTATCTGAAATCAAGATTTTAATGGTTGCTGATAATTCATTGAAAATGTGTATTCCCAAATATAGGACCCCATTTTGGGCCAAAGTAAGTGATTTTAGGTCTTTATTTAGATTGTTCTTATTCCTAGTATTGATACTGTATGTGGAGCTATTGGTTGGGAACAAAGACATGTTACTTGCAACAAATTTCATTGAGGAATAAATACAGTGAGATGGAGTGGTTAGAATACCCAATTCTTTGAACAGGTTTATACTTCATGTTCTTGAATTTACACCACAAATGAGTCTTATTACACGGTTTTGCACTCTAAAAACTTTTGTTGGGTTTCATGAGTTACGCCAGAATATGATCCTATATGACATAATAGACTCAAAGTACCAAAGTACATGATTTGCATTGCAAGTACAGACTTGTTTAGGTGCTTCAGTGATTCTGTGGTATGCCCTTCCCAACTGAATTTATTGGCAAGTTGAAATCCCAGAAATTTAACACTGTCAACCTTTTCTATCTGCATGTCTTCATATGTTACACATATGCTGGAAGTAAATCTCTTAGAGGTTATGAACTGCATATGGTGGATCTTTTCAAAATTTAATTTCAGTGATTTAGTTTTAAACCATTTATTAATGTCACTGAAAATTTGTTTAGTAGCATATTTGAATTGTTATTTATTTCAATGTTTGTATCATCTGCAAACAAAACAAATTTAACAATGTAACAGATGAGAGAGAGGTTATTAATGTATACAAGAAAAAGTAATGGACCCAAGGTGGAACCTTGAGGAAACCACATGTAATTATTCCCTATCAGATGAAGATGGATTTCCTACTCCACAGGTATTTTGCAATGGCACCTTTTGTTTCCTATCAGTTAGGTAAGTCTTGAATCATTTTGCAGCACTGCTGGTGACACTATAATATTCTAATTTACTTAAGAGAATGCTGTGATTCACACAGTCAAAGGATTTTGACAAGTGACAGAAAATGCCAGTAGCCTCTAATTTGTTATTTAATCTATTAAGTACATTCTCACTGTTCCTATAGACAGCGTTCTCTATTATGGAGTCCTTAAGGAACCCACACTGTGACTTGGACAATGTATTATCTGCAGTCAGATGCTTAAGAAAATGGTTGAACACAATCTTTTCAAATGTTTTAAGCACCTTCTTGCTTCCCACTGTTGAAGAGCAATTCAAGGATGGCGATTGCATCTTTCAACATGATCGAGCACCTGTTCATAATGCACAGCCTGTGGCAGAGTGGTTACATGACAATAACATCCCTGTAAGGACTGTCCTGCACAGAGTCTCTGAGCTGAATCCTGTAGAACACCTTTGGGATATTTTGGAATGTCAACTTCGTGCCAGGCCTCACCGACCAACATCGATACGTCTCCTCAGTGCAGCACTCCATAAAGAATTAGATGTGTGGGGCTATACTACGCATGGCCTACACCTCAACAGGAAAAGGGAACGGAAAACTGTCTACGCTAATAGGAAATAAGTTAAGGAAGGGCACTATCACAGGTGGTAAAGTACTCATCATTGCAAGTGACATGACAGCAGTGTTTTTAGGGAAGGGAGGGTAGAAAAAAGATGTTCAGAGGCAGGTTGAAAATGACATTCACATTGATAAAACAGGCAGCCAGAAAGCAAATTCTAATGTACGAAATTCATGTAAACAACCCCTAATTGAAACTGGAGATATTCAGAAATTGACAGAAAAATTGGGTCCATTCAGTTGTAATTCAGCCAGGGCACAAAATCAGTCATCCTTATTGCATCAAAATATCCAGGGACTGCGGGGTAAGCTTAATGATTTTGTTGAGAAAACCGGTTGATATAATCCACCTTTCTGAACATCCTATGACCACTGGTATAGATATGTTAAATGTTACGGGATTCAAGTTAGCCTCTTACTTCTGCAGAGAAAATATACAGAAAGGAGGAGTTGCCACACTTGTCAGAAACTTTTTTTATTTGAAGAACACCACTGATATCAAAAAATTGCTCAGAGCAGCATGTAGAAGCTTGTGCAACAGAAGTAGTGTTTGAGCTACTATAATAGTAAAGGAAATAGTGGTTGCTGGTGATTTTAATGTGGATTTATTGAAAAGCTCTGTCAGTAAACTATTATTGCAGCCAGTAACATTGTCATTCAATTTAATTGCTACCGTGAACTTTGAAGCTAGGGTATGTAAAAACTCTGAGGCTGCCTTTGATAATATTTTTGTTGACAAATCTAGGGTAAAAAGTCATATCACAAAACCAATAGTAAATGGGCAATCTGATCATGACATGCAGCATCTTATGTTAAATATTGAAACTTGGCATGATACAAAATCTATTAAATCCAAGTACAGCAGCGTAATAAATCTTTCAGAAACTGAAAATTTTAGGAGACGGCTCAAAGATATGAACTGGTTAGATGTAATACTTCTGACTCAAATGGAAAATACAAAGAACTCATTCATAAAATTACTTCCTCATTTGAAAACTGTTTTCCTCTAAATGTAACATAAATCAAACAGAAGTTTAAAATTAAAGGAATAAAAGTAATACATGGCACAAAAAGGAAACTGTATTTACTATCTAGGGAAAGCTCTAATGTTAGCAATGTAATGCATTACAAAGAATACTGCAAAATATTGAAGCAAGTAATCAAGAAAACTAAGCATATTTATTTTGTAAAAAAGATAATTATGTCAGGCAACAAAATAAAAAATATGTGGTATGTAGTGAAGCTGGGGAACAGGTAGGGCCAAAAAGGAAATGGAACAGATAGCTCTAAAAATAAATGTGACATTGGTAACAAGTGCATGTAGTGCTGCAAACCTCTTAAACAAGTACTTTGTTTCTGTTACTGAAAGCTTGGGGTTATCAGGTTCAGCAAACAGTGCAATGGAATATCTGAGACCAGTCTCTACACATAAATTTAGTAAAATGAAAATGACACTCACTTCTCCCAAAGTAGCATCCATCATAAAATCATTAAAATCGAAGTATTCTAGTGCTTATTATAACATGTCAATGAAGTTAATAAAAGAGTGCTCATGTGAGCTGAGTTCTATCTTAAGTTATTTGTGTAATCAATCTCTTATCGACAGAACATTTCCAGGCTGGCTAAAATATGCTGAAGTTAAGACTCTTTTTCTGTGATTTCCCTAAATCACTCCAGGCAAATGCCAGGATGGTTCCTCTCAAAGGGCACGGCCGTCTTCCTTCCCTAATCCGATGAGACCGATGACCACGCTGTCTGGTCTCCTTCCCCAACAAACCAACCAACCAACTACACACACTGGCAGATGACGTTCACTGGGCATTTGCCATACCCACACCCTGCCATCAGATCGCCACATTATGTACCATGATTTGTCACTCCACAAATGTTTTTCCACTCTCAATCATCCAATGTTTACCCTCCTCACACCAAGCATGACATCATTTGGCACTTACTGGCGTGATGTGTAGCTTATGAGCAGCCACTCGACCATGAAATCCAAGTTTTCTCACCTCCTGCCTATCTGTCATAGTACTTGTAGTGGATCCTGATGCAATTTGGAATTCCTGTGTGATGGTCTGGATAGATGTCTACCTATTACACATTATGACCCTCGTCAACTGTCGGCAGTCTCTGTCAGTCAACAGACAACGTCGGCTTGTACGTTTTTGTACTGTATGTGTTCCTTCACGTTTCTCCTTCACTATCACATTGGAAACAGTGGAAATAGGGATGTTTAGGAGTGTAGAAATCTCACATACAGACATATAACACAAGTGACACCCAATCAACTGACCATGTTCGAAGTCCACAAGTTCCACGCAGTGCCCCATTCTGCTCTCTCACGATGTCTAATAACTACTGAGGTCAATGATATGGGGTGCCTGACAGTAGGTGGCAGCACATTGCACCTAATATGAAAAACATATGTTTATGGGGGTGTCCAGATACATTTGATCACATAGTGTACATGTAAGGCAGCTCTCACATATCAGGAAGAAGAGGTGCCCACATGCACGGAATGAGAACATCATTTCCACCAAGCAGCTTAATCGACCCTGTGTGATATCCTGATGGTGGATGAAACTTTCACTGCCAATATTTAGCTGGCAAGCGGAAGAGAGGCAGTGATGTAATATGACTGATCGTCAATTCTTATATTAGTGTCCAGGCTAAAGTTCTAAGTCTCTCCACAGTGTCTCATGAAGGGAGACTGTTGATGGTGATACTTCCATCAGATGGTGAAGTTAATGTTAGCAGCTTCCTTGCTGCTATTCCAGAGGAGTGGGCCATGTGCCAGCACCAGGTTCCCTTCTCCCATCATCATAAAACACAAAGATAACACTACACTATACATGCACCCGTTACACTCACCCACATTCTTAAACTCCATATGACATTTACACTTATTATAGCCACAATGGAATATTCATTTTTAATACTCTAATTAATTTACTGTAAGCACTACAGGCTGTGTTATCTCTTTTGTTTATTGAGTTTGTTTTCATCTGGCAACTTTCTTCAACTGGTCTAAATACACAAACTCTTCAATGTTATCTACAACTACATTCATATACATACTTTGCAAGCCACCGTGTGATGCATGGCAGAGTGTGCCACATGTCACTACCAGTCATTTCCTTTGCTGTTCTACTTGCAGACTGAGTGAGGAAAAAATATGACTCTCTGCAAGCCTCTACACAAGGCCTAATGACTTTACCGGTAATTTGTTTGATTTTTACGTGTTGATTATACATAATTTTTGGTGCATTATAATTGATTTTTCAGGTCTACTTCTAAGTTACTGAATAAAGTTCTTCCATTAGTCACTGAAGTGTATTAAAGTAGTGACAAATAGTAAAACACCATATGCAAAAAGAGTGGTCTAGATATAGTTCAGTAACCCACATTCTGTTTTTACTTTCCCCAGTTTATGGTTCAAAGAATAGCCTCTAGGACTGCTAACAATGGTTTTGGTGACATGAAAACCCCTTGGCTGACTTAGCTGATGAAGCCTAATGGAACCTAAAGCAATTATTTTTGTATCCTCAAGTCTATTAAGACAGGTTGAAATAAATTCTCATGGGTTGTTAATACAAACCTATTTAGAAACCAGTGGCGGATACATATGGTGGGCACGTGGGACCCCCCCCCCCCCCCGCCCCCCCCACTCCCCTCTTCTCCCTTGCATATTTTGCCAGGAAGAATAGGTGCATAAAATTCATCAGTTAAGGATAAGAACCACAATTGTAACTTTTTTATATCATAAGATGGCATTGTCTTGTATATGTGTATAATCAGTTTAAATAAAACTTTCTTAAACTTTGCATGTGACTTGATTGTTTTTCATCACAGCAAAACTAAAGGTGGCTCAATACTTTAATGCCCCCTCCTTGAGGTTTTCTGTATCCACCACTGTTAGAAACTGACTTAAAAACTTTCTCAAGTTCTGTTAGTCACAGACTAAATGCTAATTGATACTCATGACTCTATTCTCTGTTTATGACTTGGAAGTGACCCATTGTATTGAATGTACTTCTGCAGCAACCTCATTCCTTTGCCTGATTAAAATCAAATGTTTTTTGTACAGGGGGAACCCAATCTCCACTGACAAAACTTTGGAGGCTGTTCAGGGGTGTTTTCTCATTATTTTGGTGTAAGGGATGTATGATCTTTGGTGAATCATTACAGAGTAGTCACATTTCAATTAATTTTTGCCCACATTTATGTGTGTATCTGCATTGCACTGAAAATATCTACACAATAATGTAAATGTAATGGTATGCACTGTATTGTTTGGAAAATAAACTAGTTCCATTCACTTGTGGTACTTTCTGTTGGCAACAGTAATGTTCACCTTATTCTTTGGCCTCGTGCCTGCATTAAGTAATTCTTCACTTTGGCTCTCATTTGTTTATCTAGCAGTGTTAGTTGTCTATTAACAGTGATACACAGTAGTATGCACAGGTTTACTAATGAAGAGTTTTTTCTTTAGACTGTTTAGTTCTAGCTTTCTCTCAGTGCATAACTTGTCCTTCTGCCATGTTTGTTCATTTTTTCTCAGATTAATAAATGCATATTCGATACTTAGAGTGTGTTATTACTGACCAACCATATGTGATAACCACAGTGGTGACCCGGACACTGTCATTGTCTCATTGTGAGTTATTTTGTGCTTGTTTCCATCATTTACAAACTTTGTGTGCCAGCCCACACTGTTTCTGCCAAAATGGATCTACCAGTGTCTTTCGGTACTAGTGTAACATGCCCCATCAACTCTGCCACGTGTAGACAAGTGTACCTAATTCGAGCTTGGTTAAAAGTGAACAGTTATTTATGGCTGACCATGCTGGTGGCCACCTAACCTCACCCAGCTCAACATGGCCACCGCCTAGCATGGCAGCACAACAACAGCCACAACATGGACAGTGCATGCCGCAAAACCACAACATAGATGACCTTCCAGTTAAAGACATGGTGGTTTATCCTTCATGTACATCATGCTGGTTTATCCTTAATCTACGTCATTACCTTCAGGACGGTTTGACTTGCCAACGAAGCTCTAGAACTGAGAATCGAACTTTTCTGTGCACGGGGTAGCAAGTTCTAATATGCATCATGTTGCAGCACACCCCCCACATGTGGTCTTGGTGACGCCAGTTTCTGTGACTGACCTACCATGGTTGCACCACGACCGCCTTCTGCCTGCTTTCATAATGGCACCAGCCGTTCCACCCGGGCCGGTTACCAGGTCAGCTCCCCCATGGTTTCACTGCAACTGCCTCCCGCCAGCTGTTGCAACAGCACTGGCCATCACACCTGCTCCCCATTCTTCATCGGTCTTGCAGATTGGACACACCGTCACCGTGCCAACTTATACGCCCGCTTCCACCGCACCGTGTGCTGCATGCGGACACCACCCCATGCAGACCTTGGGCAATGCACCATTCACAGCTACTGCACTTCTGGTGTTGGACGCCTCCTGCTCTGCTTGCCCAGATCTCTGTCTGCCGGTGCTGCCTCAACACGTGTTACCCAGCAGATTTCCCAAGCTACCTGCTTTGCAAAAAGATAACCCAAAGAATTCGTTTGCCTTAGTGGTTCACCTACTGGAGATGCATGACATTTTGGACTATGACACCCGTTTTGTCAGCCTGGTGAGTCACCTCCACGCTCATCCGGACCTCATCAGTAATTTGCTTCTTTCACTGCCCACCTCGCACAAGTATTTGACGGCAAAAGCTTTGCTTATTGAGCAATCTTTCTCACCCCCCAGCAGTGGCTATGCACCACATTATTCATGATGCGCACTTTGGCGATTGCACCCTTTCGCAGCTTTGGCGGCGCCTACGTGCTTTAATCAACGATCAAGCATTACCTGACACCAGACTTTGGACGTTGTGGATGGTCAAGATGCTCTTGGATCTGCAACATGATCTACTGTCTAACGTCGCCGATCCACTAGAAATTCATTTACACATGGTGGATCAGGCTTACGCTATCATTCGTCACCGACACCACCTCTTAGGGATGACATCTCCATCACCCTCAGTTGGCACACCCGCACCTCCGGTTCCGCACCCTGCCGGCAGAGGCCAGCGTGCTCGCCTCGGCGTCTCAGTTGTCAGTCAGGAGCTGCCACCTAGCGGCCTACACGAGTTACTGCCAGCAGACTCCTGACGGCCGCCGTCCTTGCTCAAGCAGCAACCCGATCAGCTACCGGCTCCAATGCAGTCAGCTGTGGCCCCCTCCCGCACTGCACTGCCTCACCAACCAGCCTACCCGCTGTGCTGGTTCCACGCTACTTACGGGGATGCCACCTGCAACTGCTGTACGCCTTGCACCCACAAACGAGACCAATGGTCACATTTGGGCACCATGTTCCACCACGTTCCTTCACGGCGCCTGTCGTCCGACGATGCACCACTCGCTTCAGCAATGCGACGCCTCTATGCCACAGATATGTCAATGGGCATCCACTTCCTCATCAACACTGGCGCCGATGTTAGCGTAATCTCGGCCAAGCACACTGCTGACGCACTGTCACCTTCTACCCTTGACTTGATCGCTGCCAATCGTTCTCCTATGGCTCCATGGCTCCATCAAGATGCTGCTTCGCCTAACACTGGTCCACACCTTCCCTTGGGCCTTCCACGTCGCCGACGTGTGATCAGGTTGGATTTTCTACATCGTTACGACCTTTCACCTGACCTGCGAGCCGCTGCACTCCGCCATGCATTTGGCTCTACTGTTCTGTGCTGACAAGAGTTCATCACGACTTCATTCTCCACCTGCTTGGCTATGCTTTCCACATGTGCATCCCTGCTCGAGCGCATTATGGCACGGGTCTCTGACCTGTCAGACGTGCGCTCAAAAATCGACGAACTCCGCATCCAGAACACCACCGTATCCACCCACATTGCCTCTACCTCCGCTGAGTTGTCACGTGCACGGTGTACAATATGTCACCTATCTGCAGAACCACAACGAGGCAACCCAACACACTATTCTACTACGTCTTCTCACCAACCTGCTCCTGGGTCTAGCATTCCACAGCCTGCTGTCGTTTTTGCATCGCCGAGGACGAATCTCCAAGATGCACCTGCATGTGCCCTTCCTGATTCTTTGGAGCGTGCGGCTCCTGAACCGAGCTTTCCATCGTCAACTACAGCCGACGCCCTGCCTACGCCGCCCCGGTTCATCGAGGTTGGTGAACTGACGTTGCCTGTGGATCCCTTCTTGACACCTTCTGCCGACCTCCCTTCATGCGTATTAGCCATCAGTAACAGCACTTGTCATAGGATTCACACCACCAACGGCCCACCTGTACATTATAAGGCGAGCGACCTTAACGTTTCCAAACTTCTGTGCGCCAAGGAGATCGTTCAGGATCTGTTAGCTTCGTGCATCCTCCGCCCCTCTTTCACCGATTCATCTTGTTCCTAAAAAGGACGGCACCTTACGCATGTGTGGGGACTACAGGTCCCTTAACGCTTACACCATTAGTGATAACTACCCTATTCCTCATATACAGGATTTCACGCAATTACTACATGGATCTAATTTTTTTCTCTGTTTTAGATTGTTCCAAGGCATACCATCAGACCCCTATGCATCCACTGGATATTCCTAAGATTGCCAATTTGAATACTGTTACATGCTTTATGGATTGAAAAATGTTGCGCAGGTGTGGCAGTGGTTCATTGATTCCATCTTGCTCCCTCCGCCATTTGCTTACACTTACTTAAATTATATACTGATCTTTTCCTCCTCTACTGAGGAGCATCAAGTTCACCTTGATGCAGTTCATTTGGCCCTTGCGGCCAATGACGTGGTGATCAATCATGATAAATCTCAACTGTGTTCCACATCAGTGACCTTCTTGGGCCATGCCGTCTCCTCTGACAGCCTCTGACTGATGAGTTCTCATGTCGAAATCATACTTGATCTCCCTCTCCCCGAAAATTATGCTCAGCTCCGTCGTTTTCTGGGTATGGCTAATTTTTATCGCCGCCATATTCTTCAGGTTGCCTCCATCCAAATGGCCCTCACTGACACCCTCTCCGGCAAGTAAACCACTAGGAAATGCAAGTTGGAGTGGATCAAACCCACGCTCGACGCACTTGGTAACTTTAAAATTGCCCTCGCCAAGGCCATAACACTCACTCATCCTGATCCTGAGGCCTGTGTCTCAATCACTACAGACACTAGTGACTCAGCTGTGGGCGCAATTTTACAACGGCACACCACCGACTCCACCCAACCCCTCCACTTCTTTTCAAAGAAACTGACCAAGGGCCAATGTAAATGGTCGGCTTTCCACTGTGTAGGGACCTCGAGGGGTGACCTTTCACGATCTATACGGATCACAAGCCACTCATGGATGCAATTCGTAATCCTGCTATGGACCTTCCATTAAGGCGTTTCCACCATATGGACTACATCTGGCTGCACTATTCCAATGCGTGCTATATCCATGGCGCAGAGAACATGGTGGTGGACTACCTTTCCCGCATCTGCAGGCTAACTGCATTGCTGAATCTGGAGGAGCTCGCCCAACTTCAGGCTGAAGACGATGATATACAATGAATAATATCAGACAACGAGTCTTCGCTCTCTGTCCCGCCCCAGATACTACGTGGGTCGACAATCCCTGTCCTTTGTGACACCTTTATGGGCACACCCCACTCCCTGGTCCCTACCGCCCTTTGTCACGGGGTCTTTACTGCCTTGCACGGCTTGGCCCACTTGGAACACGAGCCACGGAACGGCTGGTTACACAGTGCTGTGTCTGGCCCAGTGTGAAGCACAACTGCCGCACTTGGGCCCGCGCGTGCATCCCGTGGCAGCACAGCAAGGTCAGCAGGCACACTCAACCTCCATTGGGCAAGTTTGACATTCCAAAGGGGCATCTTTGGCACACCCATATCGACGTCCTCGGTCCCCTCCCCCCTTCTGAGGGTCACAGATACATCTTATCGATCATCGACTGCGTGACCCACTGGGTTGAGGTGGTCCCTCTTATTGACATCGTGGCTGAGACCATCACACCTTCCTTCATCTCAGCGTGGGTTGCTCGTTTCAGCTGTCCCCTTTCTCTCACAACTGACCAGAGATGCCAGTTTGAGTCCGTCATCTTTGCACGAATCTGCGAACTCTGCGGCATTGCCAAATTTCACATCACGGCTTACCACCCGCAGGTGAACAGCCTGGATGAACAGTGGCACCACACACTCAAGGCCGTGCTTATGTGCCACGGCGGCTTACGGTCTGAGGCCCTCCCGTGGGTCCTCCTGGGTATTTGCTCGGCCCATAAAGAAGACTCGAACGCCTCGCTCGCTGAGATTCTATACGGCAAACCCCTCCTCCTTCCCACCAAATTTGTCAACGATTCACCGTCAGCAACTACTGTGGATCTTCCTGCACTGGTAGAATGGGTTCATACGCATGTCACACGCCTCCGCATCCCCGTTCCACGCCCTCACTCCACCCCACCTGTGTTCATCCAAGAGGACCTTGCTTCGAGCGCCTTTGTGATGCTGCAGGACGACACTGTGCACGTAGCCTTGCAGCCGCCTTATTCGGGCCCTCACCACATGCTACGTTGCGGTATGAACACGTTTGTCATATACCCACACGGACGCCCACAGACTGTGTCTGTTAACCGACTGAAACCGGCGTGGTCACTCACTGACCTGCCTCCTGACACTGCCGACCTGCCTTTCGCCGATGTCTCTCTGCCTGCGCAGTCGTCGGAACCACGGGACCCTTGCACCGCAGATCCCGACGCGCCAATTCTTGCGCCGGTCGCCGCCTACAACCGCCCCGCTGGAACGAAGATTATGAATTTGTGTGATGAAGCTTCCCTCCACCGTGCTCCGCACTACCGGGTGAGGAGGGGGGGGGGGGCGTTCTGTGGCGTCTCTGGAACAGAGTGCCCTATCTTTGACTCTTTTTTTCTTTGGACTGTTTTGTTCTAGCTTTCTCTCAGCGCTTAACTTGTGCTTCTTCCATGTTTGTTCGTTTCGTGTCAGTGATTAATAAATGCACATTCGATACTTAGAGTGTGTTATCAGCAACCAACCACACGTGACAACCACACAGACATTTAAAGCAATCATTGCATGCTTACACAGTCTGGTATCCATTGTAAGTTACTGTTTCATCTGCCACGTTTACTAATGAAATGTAACAAACCGTATGTATTCGGTTCTGAGTAACGAATACTTTGGCTGACTCGAAGTACCGAATAAATATATTTCGTTTCTCGCGTCTATCGATACGATCTGTGTAACGGAAACGAATATTGAGCATGTGTATATTGGAAAGCGGCAACGGCGACTGAGGTACGAATCGTACGGATACGAATTATCTGGCGTTGCCAATTCATTCGGTATGCGGAATGTAACTCGTTACTTCACTTCGCGTATGGCTCGGATGTCTCGGTTCTACTCAACCATTTCCGGGAGATTTAAGTACGCGCATATCGGCGCAGTAGTTGCTGTTTAGAGAATAGGGTTTATGTTGTACAAGCTTTGTTGCATAAATTTGGATTCGTTTAAAACATTATTTTTGGATTTGGAGTATTCTTTGTTAATATTTACTGTGAGGTAAGTAATTTGTACAGACCTACTTGAAGAATTTTAAGTGATTAGCTCTATGATTTAGATGATTATAATTTGTTATGAAACATTTTAGATCTTACGTCTTGGCCAACGTTTGCAGATTAATCCTCGATGATCTGCAGGTCCATCTTTAATGCAAACACAATGGTTTTTTATTTTTTACCTGTAAATTACACTGAAAATAGTAATGTGCTTACTCCTACTACAGAACAGTTTTGCGGTAACATTAGGGTAGTTAAAATATGTCTTCAAGTGGACTGTAATGTTAAAGAAGGAGATGTGTGGTTCATTTCACTATTACTGGTACCTACGTAGTAACTTCTGCAAGTGCGTCACTGCAAGACAAGGTGTCAAAGCGACGCTACCATTTCTCCTACATAGGATCGACAGTGCGGCAGCAAGAGGAATACTGGATAAAATATGCAATGGTTTCGAAGAAATATAAAAATCCTATGGTTATACCACATAAAGTGGAATTAGCTGACGTGACGCTAAAATGGACGTTGTAATGGAAGAGCTGTCTGGAACATTGCAACAGCTACCTGTAGATGACTATTACCTTTTGGTTTGAACATAACGCAAAATTTCGCCGGAATTTTTAATAAAATCGAGATGTGCAACTACCGAATATCAAACTACGACTTCTGCGTGGAAGGAGACAGCCTGGGAAGCAGCAACGTGATTGTGGACAATGATAAGGCCGTTGGAATAGACTCTTTAACGTGGATGATCCCCAACTGTAGATTAAAGAAACATAACAAGTTTAGATGTCAAATCATAAGTGACTGGATGCTACAATATACAACTACAGAATGGATCATGTGTTTGACCCTGTCCAAAACTGTTTAAGTGTTTTAAACTCCAACAAACAATATTCACAATGTGATCCACTGTACTCTGTGTCAGTCACATCCCTGTAGTGTCAGCTAAGTAATAACTTAAAGAATAGCTGCTGTGTGGTGTTTAACAATGTTCTGCGGTTTGTCTACTGGGGTAATGAGGATAATCGAAAAGTAACTGGTGTGCAAGTTAAGTCTGACAGACTCTCAAGACCGAGAAAAGCTTTTAAGTTATGCACTGTCTGCATACAGTTTTCATTATATGCCTGTAAACTACATGGATATTTTAAGAATATACTGACTCCAATAAAGACAATATAAGTGTCACACAGAAGTGCTATTTTAAAGCAAGAGAAACATATTTCTATCAATCCAGGACGTTGTTCTCCACAATACCGTCAGT
This sequence comes from Schistocerca cancellata, assembly GCF_023864275.1. Lineage (NCBI taxonomy): Eukaryota > Metazoa > Arthropoda > Insecta > Orthoptera > Acrididae > Schistocerca > Schistocerca cancellata. Next base: position 813,555,678 of record NC_064629.1, on the reverse strand, counting down.
TTTAAGGAAAAGAACCAATGTGTAGAACAGACTAACGCTATGCCCATTGAAAAAATTACACCTTTAAGCACAGATAATGTGGTGTGATTGCGAAAAAGAAACGAAATGGAAGAGATGGCAGCCATAACAACTGCCATGAAGGAAGAATGTTGTTGTTGTTGTTGTTGTTGTGGTCTTCAGTCCTGAGACTGGCTTGATGCAGCTCTCCATGCTACTCTATCCTGTGCAAGCTTCTTCATCTCCCAGTACCTACTGCAACCTACATCTTTCTGAATCTGCTTAGTGTATTCATCTCTTGGTCTCCCCCTACGATTTTTACCCTCCACGCTGCCCTCCAATACTAAATTGGTGATCCCTTGATGCCTCAGAACATGTCCTACCAACCGATCCCTTCTTCTGGTCAAGTTGTGCCACAAATTTCTCTTCTCCCCAATCCTATTCAATACTTCCTCATTAGTTATGTGATCCACCTACCTAATCTTCAGCATTCTTCTGTAGCACCACATTTCGAATGCTTCTATTCTCTTCTTGTCCAAACTATTTACCGTCCATGTTTCGCTTCCATACATGGCTACACTCCATACAAATACTTTCAGAAATGACTTCCTGACACTTAAATCTATACTCGATGTTAACAAATTTCTCTTCTTCAGAAACGCTTTCCTTGCCATTGCCAGTCTACATTTTATATCCTCTCTACTTCGACCATCATCAGTTATTTTGCTCCCCAAATAGCAAAACTCCTTTACTACTTTAAGTGTCTCATTTCCTAATCTAATACCCTCAGCATCACCCGACTTAATTCGACTACATTCCATTATCCTCGTTTTGCTTTTGTTGATGTTCATCTTATATCCTCCATTCAAGACACTATCCATTCCGTTCAACTGCTCTTCCAAGTCCTTTGCTGTCTCTGACAGAATTACAATGTCATCGGCGAACCTCAACGTTTTTATTTCTTCTCCATGGATTTTAATACCTACTCCGAATTTTTATTTTGTTTCCTTTACTGCTTGCTCAATATACAGATTGAATAACATCGGGGAGAGGCTACAACCCTGTCTTACTCCCTTCCCAACCACTGCTTCTCTTTCATGCCCCTCGACTCTTATAACTGCCATCTGGTTTCTATACAAATTGTAAATAGCCTTTCGCTCCCTGTATTTTACACCTGCCACCTTTAGAATTTGAAAGAGAGTATTCCAGTCAACATTGTCAAATGCTTTCTCTAAGTCTACAAATGCTAGGAACGTAGGTTTGCCTTTCCTTAATCTTCCTTCTAAGATAAGTCGTAGGGTCAGTATTGCCTCACGTGTTCCAACATTTCTACGGAATCCAAACTGATCTTCCCCAAGGTCGGCTTCTACTAGTTTTTCCATTCGTCTGTAAAGAATTCGTGTTAGTATTTTGCAGCTGTGGCTTATTAAACTGATTGTTCGGTAATTTTCACATCTGTCCACACCTGCTTTCTTTGGGATTGGAATTATTATATTCTTCTTGAAGTCTGAGGGTATTTCGCCTGTTTCATACATCTTGCTCACCAGATGGTAGAGTTTTGTCAGGACTGGCTCTCCCAAGGCCGTCAGTAGTTCCAATGGAATGTTGTCTACTCCGGGGGCCTTGTTTCGACTCAGGTCTTTCAGTGCTCTGTCAAACTCTTCACGCAGTATCGTATCTCCCATTTCATCTTCATCTACATCCTCTTCCATTTCCATAATATTGTCCTCAAGTGCATCGCCCTTGTATAGACCCTCTATATACTCCTTCCACCTTTCTGCTTTCCCTTCTTTGCTTAGAACTGGGTTTCCATCTGAGCTCTTGATGTTCATACAAGTGGTTCTCTTATCTCCAAAGGTCTCTTTAATTTTCCTGTAGGCAGTATCTATCTTACCCCTAGTGAGATAAGCCTCCACATCCTTACATTTGTCCTCTAGCCATGCCTGCTTAGCCATTTTGCACTTCCTGTCGATCTCATTTCTGAGACGTTTGTATTCCTTTTTGCCTGTTTCACTTACTGCATTTTTATATTTTCTCCTTTCATCATTTAAATTCAATATTTCTTCTGTTACCCAAGGATTTCTACTAGCCCTCTTCTTTTTACCTACTTGATCCTCTGCTGCCTTCACTACTTCATCCCTCAAAGCTACCCATTCTTCTTCTACTGTATTTCTTTCCCCCATTCCTGTCAATTGTTCCCTTATGCTCTCCCTGAAACTCTCTACAACCTCTGGTTCTTTCAGTTTATCCAGGTCCCATCTTCTTAAATTCCCACCTTTTTGCAGTTTCTTCAGTTTTAATCTACAGGTCATAACCAATAAATTGTGGTCAGAGTCCACATCTGCCCCTGGTAATGTCTTACAATTTAAAACCTGGTTCCTAAATCTCTGTCTTACCATTATATAATCTATCTGATACCTTTTAGTATCTCCAGGGTTCTTCCATGTATACAACCTTCTATCATGATTCTTAAACCAAGTGTTAGCTATGATTAAGTTGTGCTCTGTGCAAAATTCTACCAGGCGGCATCCTCTTTCATTTCTTAGCCCCAATCCATATTCACCTACTACGTTTCCTTCTCTCCCTTTTCCTACACTCGCATTCCAGTCACCCATGACTATTAAATTTTCGTCTCCCTTCACTATCTGAATAATTTCTTTTATTTCATCATACATTTCTTCAATTTCTTCGTCATCTGCAGAGCTAGTTGGCATATAAACTTGTACTACTGTAGTAGGTGTGGGCTTCGTATCTATCTTGGCCACAATAATTCGTTCACTATGCTGTTTGTAGTAGCTTACCCGCATTCCTATTTTCCTATTCATTATTAAACCTACTCCTGCATTACCCCTATTTGACTTTGTGTTTATAACCCTGTAGTCACCTGACCAGAAGTCTTGTTCCTCCTGCCACCGAACTTCACTAATTCCCACTATATCTAACTTTAACCTATCCATTTCCCTTTTTAAATTTTCTAACCTACCTGCCCGATTAAGGGATCTGACATTCCACGCTCCGATCCGTAGAACGCCAGTTTTCTTTCTCCTGATAACGACATCCTCTTGAGTAGTCCCCGCCCGGAGATCCGAATGGGGGACTATTTTTCCTCCGGAATATTTTACCCAAGAGGACGCCATCATCATTTAATCATACAGTAAAGCTGCATGCCCTCGGGAAAAATTAAGGCCGTAGTTTCCCCTTGCTTTCAGCCGTTCGCAGTACCAGCACAGCAAGGCCGTTTTGGTTATTGTTACAAGGCCAGATCAGTCAATCATCCAGGCTGTTGCCCTTGCAACTACTGAAAAGGCTGCTGCCCCTCTTCAGGAACCACACGTTTGTCTGGCCTCTCAACAGATACCCCTCCGTTGTGGTTGTACCTACGGTACGGCTATCTGTATCGCTGAGGCACACAAGCCTCCCCACCAACGGCAAGGTCCATGGTTCATGGGGAAGAATATGAACTGCAATTGGAAAAAGAAGAAGTCATTGTAAATGTAGAGGCAAGACTTACATATTGCTTTAAATACAGGGTGTGGCAAAATTAGGCTACTACAGGAGAATGTAAAATATCTGCATTTACTGTTGACAGCAATGTTAGGTGGTCATATGTTGAAGTCCTGGCCGAAAAGGATCGACGGGAGGACATTTATTACATTAAAGATAAACGAAATCCCTGTTTGTAAAGCTTTAGTCCAGGGCTTCACAACATACGTGCTCGCGGAGCAAGCTGTGAGCAGCAAGGCGCGAGCACGAAGCAGCGCGAGCTCGCTACCCCCACTACCGGACCAGAGCGGAGAGTGGGGAAAGTCACGTGAGACACACTACAGCTGCCGCCAGTCAATGTAAATCCGCGATCACCTGCAGGGATATCAGTCACGAATTACTACTGCGACAAATGAAACAAATAAAGGAGAATGTACACATGCCACATAATTTTATTAGCTTAGTGTATGCCTCTACATTCACATTAATTTGTGAACTGTTACACAACAAAAGGTGTCACTGAAGTGTGAGATTCTCGGTTATCTTGTACTCTTTGCCCTTTACAATTACGTCTATGTTCGGAGTAATTGTTCTTGTGCATTTTAGGCGCAGCGTGCAGTTTAAATTTCGATCAGACAATGCGTTTCTCAGGCGCATCTTGTTACATTTCATTGCAGAGAACAGTTGTTCACAAACATACGTGCAACCGAACATTGATATTATTGTAGCCGAAAGTTTGTGCAATTGAGGAAATCTATCCTGAGGGAAGTGTCTGTAGAATTCCAAAATGTTTTTCTTGTTCTGAAATTTGTCTCTGTATTCTCTGTCACACTGCAGGTCAATAATTTCTTGCTGCAGCTCAGGACGAATCTCTCAAATATTCGCTGAATATGGAGAGAACAGATCAGAATCACTGTCTAGTGCTGTCAGATCTTGAAAGCGCTGATCAACTAAACTATGTGAATAACGTTCACAGTCTTTGTGAACATCTTGCATGGATGATAATTTAGGAAAATGAGCTAGGTTTCCTGTTTCCAACTGACTCACCCAAAGGGTCAATTTCATTTTAAAAGCTCGTATTCGATCTATGAAATGAGTAATTAGCAGATCTTTACCTTGTAGTAAAATGTTCAAAGCATTCAGATGGCTAGTTAAATCTGCTAAGAACGCGAGATCACATTCAAACGTGCGCGCGCATTTCCCCTCCCTCCCCTCCCTACAACTCAGCGACCTTGCACCTGCTCGCGAGCACGTGCCTGAGCAGACGCGAGTACTCGCGCTCAAAACCGGCCAGTTGTTAAACCCTGCTTAAGTCCCACCTGGATCTGTTTGAAAAGGATGGTTACACTGTATCTAAGTGTACTGCACTGGAGGTTGTTCACCTAGCAAAACAACAACCGTTAGCAGAACTTAAAACCAACGGCATAATAACATTTAATGACGACTCGTTTGCTAAAGTTGTAAACATAAAGTGCTATATGGAAATTCCACAAGAATGTGTGGCAGAAGAGCTGGTAGTTTACACCCAGAAAGATGTGGACTGTTACAGCAATAGTATTATGCAAGGAGTAAGAGACGAGATTAAAATCACTGAATGCTGTCGTCTAGAACAACTTCTCAGGGAAACAGAGTAACTGTTAAAGCCATAAAAAGAGATAGTTTACAGGAAGAAACTTATATATGTAGTGGAATTCAAGAACACACCTTCTTTGTACATGTAAAATTACTGGCTGGAGAGAGAATTAGAAGATTCCAATGTAGATTTAAATTATAAGTTAAAAATTAAGCTGGATGTTATTAAAACTATGCCAAACAAAAATAAGGAAAGAACCGTATTCTGTGAGTAAATGTATGTGTGGGTAATAATAAATATTTTTGTATGAACATATTTCCTTGTCTTATTTGCTAACCCAATAAAAATATAAAAAAATGGCCTCCTACTTCTTATAATCTACGTGTGTAGGATGTGGGTAGGAGGAAGACCATGAAAAGTAACAGAAACTAGGTAGCCGCAGGCAAGGCAATTCTTGTTTCTCACCTATATGAGTTCTTACTTTTTTGCTACTGCCACCAATGTCATGACCATGTGACTGCATGTAGTGTTCCTGCATTCCTATTGGTTCCCACCAGTTGTCAGGTGGGGGAGGGAGTGAATTCTGTGTTTCTATTGGTTCCTGAGGGAAGTGGTGGGCAAGAAGAAAATCCTTTTCAAGTGCCCTTTGTGGCAGTTTCGTGAACTAGCTCAGTCGATCCCTGCATGTCAAGGTGTGCACAAACATGAAAACATTCCAACAAGACAACACCACCAACCTGCAGCAGTGTAATTATGTAATTAGGACATGTAGTTGCTGGACATGAGATTTTCATGCCAAATAAAGAGAGCCAACCCCTGAAAACTGAATTTTATAAATAAACAATATATCATCTGCTATGTAACTGGCAATGATTTCAATTTAATATCATGAGATCCTTCCTTTTCAGCACAGACTGAATCTTTTTCCTGTCAATTTCCAGATGGGGTGAGGAGGGGGAGGGGAGAGCTGAGGGATTTCTCAGCAGGGGGAGGGGTTTATTATTGATCAATTTAATTAATTAATCGATTTGGTATGAACAGTGTGCTTGTATCAGTGAGGGGGAGGAGGGAGGATTGTGCATTTCCCAGAGGGGCAGGGGAGGAGGTGGAGGGGTGGGGGGTTTCTCAGAAGTTCTGATTATCCCCAGGGGGCATGAATAAACACCCAGGGGGTCATAAATCAATTAACAGAACAATGGGTTTGCCCCTGAATGTATGCAACCTGCAAACATGAAATGAACTCTTTTTGCCCTACTAATGCTGGGAGAGAAGCCACAACTGTAGGATTTCCGTATGGCGTATGTCACCATTAGTAGGAACCCTTTGTGGCACCAAGCTGATAGGAGCACCAGTTTGCCCTAGTGCAAGAAGTGTATAGAGTGTATATCATATTACTAGCAAAAACTGACATGAGTGATAGAGGGAAAATGATAGTGGAAAGTGCAGCATTTGACCACCACTGTGCAACGATGGTGAGGGGTGGGCCGGACTTGAGATCCAACAATTCTGAGGTACATAATCACCCCTTCTCCAAGTGGTAGCTGGCTGTCGCATTGTCTGAGGCTAATGATACTGTGCTCTACTTCAATAAAATCCGATACGAAATACTACTACACTTGCAGACAGCATCAAAGGTAATCCTTCTAGAATATTGTTATTCAGTGCGGCATACAAGACAATTTCCTAACTTGGAAAGGGAACAATTTTGATGCCTATACTCAGACCATGAAAAGACTAAACATGCCCAGTAGTCAGAGGACAATCACCTTAACAAGCTGTTTAGGAAAGACCCTGCAGCAAGTGTTCAACCACTGTTTGGTCTGGACATTAGATATGAGGTGATTCTTTAGCTGCACTCAGTGTGGGTTCTGTTATATCTGCTAGTAGCTCATCTGTCTTGTTTTTCAACCCTCTAATGTTCTGATTAAAAAAAAAATTAATTTTATTTTTATGAAAAATGTTACACTTGTTATAGTCTTGTACTGCTCTAATTTCTTTTGATACTCTCTGTCTGCAACCTAATTGTAAACTAAAAAAATGTGCCCCTTTGATCCGAGTAATCACCAGGATTTTGACTTATGTGTTTGTGGCCTCCATTACACTTTCTGCAACGTGCTCAGCTAATCGTTCCCTCCCCTTGTCGTTACTTTGCCTCCTGTCAGCACCGGCACTGTCACGGGCTGCAATAGTGCCACTGCCAAGCCTGTCTGCAACGACATCAGCCCTGTCGGCAGTCTGAACTCACTAGCGCTGTCATGGACAGGCCTAGTGTCATTGCCAAGCCCGTCAGCAATGATGTCAGTCCTGTTGCCCGTATGGATGTCTCCGGCTCTGTCCTGAGGAGCCCTCGCATTCTTGCCAAATTAATCAGTGACAACATCAGTCTTTTTGCCAGATCATCCGTCGCCATCCCTGTCCCCGTCAGCCATCATGTCGTCGACCATCTTGTCAACACATCTGCTAGCCAACTTTTCTGTCCTGCCATTGCCTGCCGTGTCCTAGCCAGCTCTCCCACTGTCATCAAATCTGTCAGCGATGATGTCTTATTGTTCATCTGTCCATCACCAGCCTTGTCCTAGACAACTCTTTTGGTGTTGCTGGCCCTGTTCCACCCAGCCCTCAAGTCATTGCCAGGACTGCCTGTGACACTGTCCATCTGTTCTCGCTGCCACCTTTGTTCTGGCTGGCCCTCCTGATATTGATGCCAACGCCAGCTGTCTTGTCAGTGTGCCCAACGCCAGATCTGCTGTGGCTGGTCGTCTCACCACCATTGACGCCAGTGTTGAGCACAGTCCACTCATTCCTGCTAGCATTGCTGTGTGTCGTGGCTGCACCTGTTGTTGTTGCCCGTTCAGACACCAGTTTCACCATTCACACTGAAGCTGCTGATTCCATCATGCGTTTCGCTGGGTCCTGGGTTGCGCCTTCTTGAAAGATTCGCCGAAGCCCCACTGAGACTCGCCACTTGTGATGGACGCCAGTTGCCGTTCTCCTACACAGACCAAGCTCGCTTGTTTTATTGTGGTCATTTTTTGAGTTAATTTCTGGTTCACTTTAGTATATACATGTGCCTGGCACCAAGCTTTTGCGAATTTTCTATTCTATCCTTGTGTATCAAAAGTTACTGGTCCTACACCCCTATACTCAATAGTCTTGTTAATTGCCCCTTGGATTCTTATTCAGTGATTATTACTCAGTAATTTCCAATGTTCTTATACACTGAAGAGCCAAAGAAACTGGTACACCTGCCCAATATCGTGTAGGGCCGTGCGAGCATGCTGAATGTGCCATGGATTCGACTAATGTCTGAAGTAGTGCTGGAGGGAACTGACACCATGAATCCTGCAGGACTGTCCATAAATCCATAAGAGTACGATGGGGTGGAGATCTCTTCTAAAAAGCGCGGTGGAAGGCTTCCCGGATATGGTCAATAATGTTCATGCCTAGCGCCAGCAAAAGTGTATAAACTCAGAAGAGTGTTTCTGGAGCCACTGTGTGGCAGTTCTCGACGTGTGGGGTGTCGCATTATCCTACTGGAATTGCCAAATTTCGTCGAAATGCACAATGAACATGAATGGATCCAGATGATCAGACAGGATGCTTACCTACGTGTAAACTGTCAGAGTCGTATCTAGACTTACCAGGGGTCCCATATCACTCCAATTGCACATGCCCTACACCATCACGGAGCCTCCATCAGCTTGAGCACTCCCCTGCTGACGTGCAGGGTCCGTGGATTCATGAGGTTGTCTCCATACCCATACACATCGAACTACTCGATACATTTTGAAACGATACTAGTCTCGCCAGGCAACATGTTTCCAGGCATCCACAGACCAGTGCCGTTGTTGACGGGCCCAGTCGAGGCATAAAGCTTTGTGTCATGCAATCACCAAGCGTATACGAGTGGGCCTCAGCACCGAAAGCTTATATCGATGATGTTTCATTGAATGGTTTGCACAGAGACACTTGATGATGGCTCAGCATTGTAATTTGCAGCAATTTGCGGAAAGGTTGCTCTTCTGTCACTTTGAACGATTCTCTTCAGTCGTTGGTCCCGTTCTTGCAGGATCTTTTTCCGACCTGTGAGTTAACGAGCATTGCGCTCTCATTTAAATATATGGCCGAAAGAGTCAGCCTAGAAGAATTGTGAAACGAACCCTGTCGTCCAGGACGCCACAAAGTGTACAGATTCACCACGAGATGGGGAAACTTATAAGCGTCTATTATCTATTGAGGCCTAAGCACTGTAGTGTGTGAGTGAGACAGACTAGAACCTACATCATAGGGAAACCCAGTAGAAGACATTTGTGGCCAAGGAGACATAGCAGTGTTAAATATGGCGGACCTAAGATCGGCCATAAAGGGAAACATTTATGAAAACTATTCAACTCTGTAATAGTGCAGGGAATCAAGCCACAGTAATTTTAATCTACCAAAAAAAGAAAAAAACTCCTCCCGAAGAGGCCATGAAGGCCCAACGGGACCGACCGGCCGTCGCGTCATCCTCAGCCCATAGGCGTCACTGGATGAGGATATGGAGGGGCATGTGGTCAGCACACCACTCCCCCAGCTGTATGTCAGTTTCCGAGACTGGAGCCGCTACTTATCAATCAAGTAGCTCCGCAGATTGCCTCACAAGGGCTGACTGCACCCCGTTTGAAAACAGCGCCCGGGAGACCGGATGGTCACCCATCCAAGTGCTAGCCCAGCCCGACAGCGCTTAACTGCGGGGATCAGGCGGGAAGCGGTGTCACCACTGCGGAAAGGCCGATGGTAATTTTAATTTACCACCCTTTATAAATTTTCATGGTGGTCCCAATAAAACCTCAATATTGGTCATAACTACACTCCTGGAAATGGAAAAAAGAACACATTGACACCGGTGTGTCAGACCCACCATACTTGCTCCGGACACTGCGAGAGGGCTGTACAAGCAATGATCACACGCACGGCACAGCGGACACACCAGGAACCGCGGTGTTGGCCGTCGAATGGCGCTAGCTGCGCAGCATTTGTGCACCGCCGCCGTCAGTGTCAGCCAGTTTGTCGTGGCATACGGAGCTCCACCGCAGTCTTTAACACTGGCAGCATGCCGCGACAGCGTGGACGTGAACCGTATGTGCAGTTGACGGACTTTGAGCGAGGGCGTATAGTGGGCATGCGGGAGGCTGGGTGGACGTACCGCCGAATTGCTCAACACGTGGGGCGTGAGGTCTCCACAGTACATCGATGTTGTCGCCAGTGGTCGGCGGAAGGTGCACGTGCCCGTCGACCTGGGACCGGACCGCAGCGACGCACGGATGCACGTCAAGACCGTAGGATCCTACGAAGTGCCGTAGGGGACCGCACCGCCACTTCCCAGCAAATTAGGGACACTGTTGCTCCTGGGGTAACGGCGAGGACCATTCGCAACCGTCTCCATGAAGCTGGGCTACGGTCCCGCACACCGTTAGGCCGTCTTCCGCTCACGCCCCAACATCGTGCAGCCCGCCTCCAGTGGTGTCGCGACAGGCGTGAATGGAGGGACGAATGGAGACGTGTCGTCTTCAGCGATGAGAGTCGCTTCTGCCTTGGTGCCAATGATGGTCGTATGCGTGTTTGGCGCCGTGCAGGTGAGCGCCACAATCAAGACTGCATACGACCGAGGCACACAGGGCCAACACTCGGCATCATGGTGTGGGGAGCGATCTCCTACACTGGCCGTACACCACTGGTGATCGTCGAGGGGACACTGAATAGTGCACGGTACATCCAAACCGTCATCGAACCCATCGTTCTACCATTTCTAGACCGGCAAGGGAACTTGCTGTTCCAACAGGACAATGCACGTCCGCATGTATCCCGTGCCACCCAACGTGCTCTAGAAGGTGTAAGTCAACTACCCTGGCCAGCAAGATCTCCGGATCTGTCCCCCATTGAGCATGTTTGGGACTGGATGAAGCGTCGTCTCACGCGGTCTGCACGTCCAGCACGAACGCTGGTCCAACTGAGGCGCCAGGTGGAAATGGCATGGCAAGCCGTTCCACAGGACTACATCCAGCATCTCTACGATCGTCTCCATGGGAGAATAGCAGCCTGCATTGCTGCGAAAGGTGGATGTACACTGTACTAGTGCCGACATTGTGCATGCTCTGTTGCCTGTGTCTATGTGCCATTGGTTCTGTCAGTGTGATCATGTGATGTATCTGACCCCAGGAATGTGTCAATAAAGTTTCCCCTTCCTGGGACAATGAATTCACGGTGTTCTTATTTCAATTTCCAGGAGTGTAGAATATTTGGTGTAAAGTTTAGTGCATAATAATTACTTAATTACTTTTGTTATTTATTTATTTATCTGAAACCACATTGGTGCAAGGCTGCTGGACGAGACATTTAAAGTTAAAAAGGAAATTGTATTGGTTTTATGTAAAAAAAAATTAACGTTTACTATGTAATGGATATTATTGTTACTTTATTTAGAACGTGAAAGTGGTCAAGTTTTGATTATTTAAATGTGTTAATATGCGAAATAATGTAGTAATAGCTGTAGCCAATCAGATGGACGGCTTCAGGAAAAGGATTTGCCCTAGTCAGTGAAGCGAGGATATTCGGCACGCGGGAAACGCAGCCGGGGACGGAGTGTCGGTACAGACAGGTCTGTTCTAGACACCAAAGAGTAGAGTTCGGCGGGAGACACCAAAGGGTGCAGACGCGAAAGCAGACGGTCGGTCTTTGGGCAGCTAGGAAGTGAAACGACGTAGAAAATTGCGCGTTGTGTGGTACCGCGGGACTTGGTCTCTGAGTGGTGGTTAGCCGCGCGACTGGTGTGAACTCTTCATTTTTCCTGTGGAGTATCGGACTTGTGTTTCGCGATGAGATTGTGAGTGATCGAACTGTGTCAAATGGATATGCGCTCGAGTGTAACAGTAACTCTAAATACGACCACTTTCGCTATTAGTTTGCTTTTTGAATAAACAGTATTCTAACCAAATCGCCACTGTGTGGTCTGTATCATTTGTGGGTCGTTAATTTAGTTCCCAATATTATTATTACTGTTATTATATGTTATGTTAACTTTGTACTTCGCAAACGTGCCATCAGCCAGACAATTTAACCAAAGCATCACAAGTGTCTAATTTAGGGCGTGTAATGCGAGACGTGTGGTTCAACCCCTAGATAAATTTGAGGCATTTCAACGAAGAGGAACCGCATGTGAGCCCGAACATCTCAGTGATGTTAGCTCGCAGACCACAGTGATGTCAGAGATTTGATGTTTTACCAGATTTCTGGTATTCACAGTACACTCGTGAAATGGTCGGATGGGAAAATTGCAACTTTATTGCTGCCTTGGAGATGCTGTGTTCCATCTTCTCATGCACTGCCTATAACACCACGTTGAAACTCACTTAAATGTTGATAACACGCCATTGTCCCAGCAGTAACCAATGTAAAAACTGCGCCAGACACTTGTCATATATAGGCGTTCCCGACCGCAGAGCCATATTCTGCCTGTTTACATATCTCTGCATTTGAATATGCATTCCTATACCAGTTCGTTTGGCGCTTCAGTGTAAATGCATAATGTTTTTGTTCAGTTCAATGCATATGGTATGCAATGTTCTGTTATTGTATTTTTTTATCAATTTCTGGGAACTTGTTTTCCTTTTGCTGACTGTATTGTTGATCGTTCGAAATTCCTGGACGGTGAGTGTAAGTGGTAGGCAGCCTCCCCCTGTGAGTACGGTGTGTCTTTGAGATGTCAGTACCATATCTTTTTAATGGAGGGAAGGATGTTGTATCTTTTTGGTAGTCATTCCTCCACATACCATGCAGGCCGTGCTGACAACTGACCTGGGTAACTGGCTTTCATCAAAACTGAGATATTGCCTTGTATGGTCTGGGCCATTTACCATAGAGTTACACATCGCCTCCACAGAATCTGAGGGCACCAACCTCACCAACAGGCAGTATAATTGTTACAGCAGAGAGTGATGTCAGCAGAGCTCTACTTTGCTACATCAGGTCACGTGACCTCGCAGTGCCACGCAGATATCCATTCACTTCTGACTACGTATGCCACTGCTGGACCATGCAAAGTCATTTAATGCCACTCGCCTCAAGTCGTCAGTAGCAGAAGCTCCATCCAGCTGCATCACCACTTAAGTCTCAGCACTACAAGTTGGCAGTACCAGCAGTTCTGTCTCAGTTTTCCTTGCTGTCAGATTGGGTCCAGTACATGGTGATCTTCAGCAGCAATACATCAGCCATCATACACCGAATAGACCGGCCCAGTAACATACCAGGTCTTCATACTGCTGCCTACCGTGACTCTAGGGTTCATCGTGTAATCACATCACAATGTCATAGCAGAGACATTTCTGTTGTATGTAGTTGCGTGGATATTCGTCCTAGGACAGCAGAACTTAGTTTTGTTTTGTTAATAAACATTTATTCTTTTAAAGTGTCTTCAGTACAATGATACTTTAGGTTCAGTAGGTGTCGATCCACTGTTGACAACATGGCTACACAGCCTGATTTGCTATATAAGCAGCATTGTACAGGGATACTTTTTGACATAAACAATAAAATAAATAAATAAATGAAAAAATAAAAATACTGAAACCCATCTAGTATTGTTGTAACATATGATAACATATCATATGTTACTACATGTGCAACAGGTCTGAAATTTAAAAAAGAAATAATTTTAAACTTCCACATAAATTTTTTACATGTTATAGATTATCTACTACAAGACTTGTCAGCATTTATATTTTTACAAAAAAAAAAAGCAGATCAATAGAAACTTTTCTGAAATGTATGTTACATTTTCAACCTCATTATGGAACAGATTCTCAAGAAAATAAAATCATCACCCCTTGTACCAAAACTAGAGCGCAATTTTACCACAATGGTATATGCAGGTGACATTGTAACCTTAGGAGAAAATCAACAAAAAATTAATTCGCTCACCACAATATTAAGTAACAGCTTCCTTGGAACAGAAACAGGAATTCATGTGAGTAAAACCGAAAACTTCATTGTGTCATTGTAAACTAATGCTAATCATACCATTAAAATTGTGCAAAGAAAATTGAAACAGGAAGTACGCCACTTATTTTGGGACCTTGCGAACTGAAGAGAGCAATGTCAATGAAAAAATAAATAGTAGAATATAGGAAGGCAATAAATGTTATCTTGCACTACTGGAAGTATTACAAAGCAAACTAATTTCAATAAATTCAAAGATCAACATATATAAAATTCTTATGATACCTGCTCTAGCATACACTTGTGAGGTTTGATATTAACAAAAGTCAGAAGATGAATTAGAAAATTAAATACCAAGGTGGAACTACCTGGGAAAGCATTGTAATGTTAGCAGCAAGAGCCTTCATAACTCGTGAAACCTTTTAATAATAATAATAGAAATAATAGAAATAATAGCAAAAAACTTTAACATTTTCTTTTTAAATTAACTTCTTCTTTATACATTCTTACACTGGACTAACTACACTTTGTGGGGTTCAGTTCCTTCTTCCTTCCATGGCAATGGCCCATTTTCTATTTATGTGGCTCACTTCCTTCTATCACACACTGCACCGACCTGATGTCACCTTCCATGTGACTCAGTTCCTTCTTTCTTCACTGTCTCATTCACTTGATTCCTATTGCTCAAAACTTTTGGAATAGTCTGTTGTAGGATTAATTCAGTGTTTATAATATAATGACAAAAATGATTTCAGCATGATAGTTGAGTAAATTTGTTTAGAAATATGTATTGGTTGAGTAAATTATTAAATTAATGGAACCCTTACCAATTTATCATTATTATTAAGTGTTTAAGTGACTGGAAATTGTCCATTGACACTACTGTTATCTAGTATCACAGAAACACGTTATTATTCAAAAATTTTTATGTTATTGAAATCTTTTGATTATTTCTGCTGAGTTCCTTTCCATTTTTATCAACTGACTACACATTTGTAAAAATCCATAGTGAACTAGCATAAGTATAAAAATGCCAAATTGACACCATAAATGAGGTAAGTACAATAATGGATTAAAATAGGCCTTTACTACCCTTGCATTTCTACAGATTCTCTTAGGTCATTCATCTTAGTGTCCTATTTTGGAAAACAATATACCAGCTTTTACCTAGATGCCAAGACTCATTCAGAGATTAGATTAGATTAGATTTACTTTCATACCAATTAATCCATAGTAAGGAGGTCCTCCAGGATGTGGAACATGTCAGAAAAACAACAATACATGACAAATATTTACAACTAAAACAAATAAGCTAATGTACCATTCCACAGGTCCCAAGTGGAATGATCGTCATTTTTTAATGAACACTAAGAGTCATTTCACAAATACTAATGCACTGAATTTAAAATAAAAAAGTTTTTTATTTATTTATAAGGTAATAAACATGTAATACAACTACTGTAATACTTATTTACAATGAACACATTACTGCACGGAAATGGTGCAGAAGTTAGATTATACTTACACACACACACACACACACACACACACATTTTCAATGAACACAATACTCCACTGAAATTGTGCAGAAGTTATGTTGTACTTATATACAAATCAGTTGGTTTTACTAAGAAATTCATCAATGGAGTAGAAGGAGTTGGCCACCAATAAATCCTTTAGGCTTCTCTTAAACTGAATTTCATTGGTTGTTAAGCTTTTTATGGCTGCTGGCAAGTTATTGAAAATGTGTGTTCCTGAATAATGCACACCTTTTTGTACAAGACTAAGTGACTTTAAATCCTTGTGAAGATTATTCTTATTTCTAGTATTGATTCCATGAACTGAGCTGTTGGTTTGAAAAAGTGATATATTTTTAATGACAAATTTCATTAAGGAATAAATATATTGGGAAGCAGTAGTTAGTATCCCTAGTTCCCTAAACAGGCTTCTGCAGGATGTTCTTGAGTTCACACCACATATAATTCTTACTGCACGTTTTTGTGCCCGGAAAACTTTAGCTTGGCTTGATGAATTACCCCAAAAAATAATCCCATATGACATTATGGAATGAAAGTAAGCATAGTATGCCAGCTTTTTCATTTTTATATCCCCTATGTCTGACAAAATTCGCATTGCAAACAGAGATTTGTTAAGACGCTTCAGCAGTTCTGTGGTGTGCTCCTCCCAGTTGAATTTATTATCAAGCTGTAACCCCAAGAACTTAACACTGTCCACTTCTTCTATCTTCTTGTCATCGTATGTTAGACATATACTCTTGGGACACCCCTTACAAGTTCTGAACTGCATGTAGTGTGTTTTTTCAAAGTTTAGTGACAAAGAATTGGCTAGGAACCAGTGATTAATGTCCACAAATATTTTATTGGCTGATCTTTCTAAGACTACACTTGATTTGCTATTTATTGCAATGTTTGTATCATCGGCAAACAAAACAAACTTGGCATCTGGTAATGTTACTGATGAAAGGTCATTGATATACACAAGAAAAAGTAAGGGCCCCAAAATGGAACCTTGTGGGACCCCACATGTAATTAGTTCCCAGTTGGATGATGCCTGATAGCTTGATACATGTCTCTTTCCTAATAACACCCTTTGTTTCCTGCCAGAGATATAAGATTTGAACCATTTTGCAGCATTTCCTGTTACACTATAATATTCTAGTTTACTTAAAAGGATATTGTGATTTACACAGTCAAATGTCTTTGACAGATCACAAAATATACCAGTTGCCTGCAATTTTTTGTCTAATGAATTAAGCACATTTTCACTGTAAGTGTAGATAGCCTTCTCAATATCAGAACCTTTTAGAAATCTAAACTGTGACTTTGACAGTATGTCATTTGAGATAAGATGGTTATAAAGACGACTGTACATTACTTTTTCGAAAATTTTTGAGAATGCTGGCAACAGTGAAATTGGACGGAAATTTGATGCTATTTCTTTATCTCCCTTCTTAAACAGTGGCTTAACTTCAGCATATTTCAGCCATTCAGGAAATAGTCCACTGATAAACGACTGGTTACACAGATAGCTTAATATGTTGCTTAGCTCAGAATCACATTCTTTAATTAACTTTGTTGATATTTCATCATACCCACTAGATGTTTTTGGTTTTAAAGATTTTATGATGGACATTATTTCTGTAGGGGTAGTGAGGGTCAAATTCATATTATGGAAGTTACTTGAAATGTCTGGTCTAAGGTAATCCATAGCAGCATCTACCGAACCTGACAATCCCATCTTTTCAGTAACAGTTATAAAATGTTTGTTAAAAAGTTCTGCAACACTATACACATCTGTCACCAATGTATCATTTACTCTTAATGCTATTTGTTCCTCTTCATGTCTGGTTCTACCGGTCTCCTCCTTCACTATATCCCATATTGTCTTTATTTTGTTATCTGATATGACTATCTTTTCCTTGTAATATATTTGCTTTGACATCCTTATTACAGTCTTTAATATTTTACAGTATTTCTTATAATGTGCTATAGCATCAACATTGGAAATGTTTCGGATTGACAGATACAGTTTTCTTTTTGTTTTACAAGATACCCCTATTCCTCGAGTAATCCATGGCTTCTTTGTAGACTTTGCTCTAACCTTGGTAAGTTTTTGGGGAAAGCAGTGTTCGAATAAGGTAAGCACTTTATTAGCAAAAATGTTATATTTTTCATTCATGCCATGAGCACTGTAAACATCAGTCCAGTGAGTGTCTCTGAGGAGTGTCCTAAAATAATCAATTTTTGGCTTACTGATTACCCTCTTGAGCTCAGATTTAACAGATTTTATATCCTGTTCAGTATTAACATTTAACAGAAGGAACTGCATGTCATGGTCTGAGAGGCCATTGACTATTGGTTTTGTAATATAATTTTGTTCATTGGACTTTTCTACAAAGATATTATCAATGGCTGTTTGTGAGCAAGTGGCTATCCTAGTGGGGAACTTTACTGTGGGAATTAAGTTGAATGATAGTGTTACTAACTCAAATAAGTTCTTATTGGGAGAGTCTTTAAGGAAATCTACATTGAAATCACCAGCAACCACTATTTCTTTGTTTTTGGTTGTTAAATGGGCCAGTACAGCTTCAAGGTGGTTTACAAACAGATTAAAGTTACCTGCAGGTGCTCGATATACACTTAATATTATGAAGGATTTTTTGTGAAAATCTAATTCTGTTGCACATGCTTCCATATGCTGTTCTAGGCAAAATTTATGAATGTCTATGTTCTTAAATTTATGACAGTTCCTGATGAATGTGGCAACTCCTCCTTTCTCCATTTCTGATCTACAAAAGTGAGATGCTAACCTAAACCCTGTAACACTTAAAAGTTCTATACCAGTGGTCACATGATGTTCCGAGAGGCAGATTATGTCAGCTGGGTTTGAAGACTCTAATTCATCTATGCAGATAGTTAATTCATTAATTTTATTTCTCAGTCCTCGAATATTTTGATGCAATAAAGATAGCTGACATTTCACATTGACTGAGTTAAAATTGGGTGGAGTTAAAATATCTGCTGACAGTTGAAAATTCTTAACCAATGGCTGTTTATGCTGATGTAATAAGCTGGAATTATGTTTTTTGATTTCTTTCTCAAACTGAAGGTTTGTCTCAGTTCTAACCTCTCTTAAAATTTGCTTTCTTTCTGTCCTCCCTACCCTAAAAAAGGGTCTTTTCTGAGTCCTATAACCACTGGTATTTTACCACTCATGACAGTGCCTCCCCCCTTTAACTTTCCTGCTATTTCCCCAGCCAATTTACCCTTCCCCTTCCTGTTGAGGTGAAGGCCATGCCTAGTATAATCACACCTACTGACAGAATCAATATGAACCACACCAATGTGTGACCCCGCACCCGACATGAGCAGCCGTTCCAGCTCCAAATTAACTCTCATGACAGAAGAGTTCAAATGAGGTCGGTCATGGCGCCCAAGAACAGATACAAACTCAACACTAGTATGCTTCGATGCTGATGCAATCTTCGCCAGGTCACACTCTATACTGTACCCAGGATCTCTGTCAGTACTGTTGTTACCTGCCCCACCCACTATAACCACGGTGTCTTCCTTAGTGAAATCTTTGCAAAGTGATCCTAAATCCTCTGTCACCTGCTTAAAAAAATTGGTGACCTCGTATTCTGATCCTAGATCATCCTGCAAGAGTTGGCCAACACCTCTTCCATGGGAACTACCTAGCAACAACACTTTCTTTCTCTTTACTGATTTCCCTACATTCTTACTTTTCAATTTGCTGCTGAAAGTTTGTTGTGCCCTGTCTACACCTGCAACTGCTTGAGGCTCACCAGCTTCTGACTGAAGCAACAGGTCAAATCTATTTTCCACATTCACCATAAAGCTGTCAGACAAAGTTCTAGGCCTGTTCCTCCTGTTGCCTGTTGCCACTTCCCACCTCTCTTTACCCTTCTCCCTCCTTAACCTGTCAAGATCTCCCCTGGCCTTGTCTAACTCAGCCTGAAGGGCGGCAATTTTCCCCTCCTGTTCTAGTATCTTCCTATCTCTACTACAAATCCTACAAAACCACTGATGAGTCTCATTTACTTCCCTTATTCCCACGCCACTACAGTCACCCACATGGAAAAAACTACAGCACCCATCACACCAAAGCAAGTCAAGCACTTTTCACTCATGATAAACGTAATAGTTTATTAAGAATAAGTCAGTTAAATTACAGATAAACACGAAAATATGGTTACACAAATTTGGCCTATACGCAACTGTGTGTAAACAAAAACAAAAGTGCAAAGTTTCTGAAACAACAACTTAAACTTTACGCTACTTTCCGGAAATGCTAGTTAAATAATGAAGAGGTACGCTAAGTTAAATTGCTGGAGAGAGCAAGGAACAACTAAACGAAATTCTATAGATTTGCTGCAGCAGAACGTAAACAGAAAATACGGCTGTACGGTCTTTTCGCGTTTTCTGTTATATTACGTAAAGAAAAATGAAACCTTTAATGGTACACTTAAACGGCACACTAATACACTTATTTACCACGTAATCAGCACTAATCTATATGTTTTATAATCTAAAATAACTTATCTTTACGAGAACACCAAAACTCGCGCTAGTCGCCTGGCTGCAGGGTTGCACAGACACTATGCTTCCCCTGCATAAAGAGCTGGTAATTTATCGAAAACAGTATTTATTTTTATGAATACTTATCACTTTTATTAATCTCTATTATATCATTTGGTCCTTTGCTACTTTATTCTACATTTTTGGTGAAGGTAGCAAGAGGAAAAAGCTCATAAATAGGCAATGTAAAAGATTTTATAGCCCCTCAACAAAAATATTCAGTCTTAAAGGACTAACAGTTTTTATCTTAAAATTTGCTGCCTGAACATTCAAGGAGTGAATTATAAAAAGTTTATTGTAAATAATTTTGGATTAGGTATTTTTTGTTTGAATGAACATTGGGCTGCAGAGAGTGAATTTACCGTTATTAAATTTGATAACTATAGCACAGCAAACATTTATTGCAGAAATTTGCACGTAAGAGATGGTGTGGCAACCTATATTGACCCCTCATTCAGTCCTACTGTTATTAAATTGGATATAGATTTTCTGTGTGGAGTAAAATACTGAAGATGCTGGTATAGTGAGTGACAGTTTTAAGATAGTAATAATATCCTTGTACATATCACCTAAGGGTACCATCAATGTAGTTTTAGAAAAACTTGATATGCTGTTAGATGTAGTCAGAGAGACTTGATGGATGCATTATGACATTGTAATAGGTGGAGATCTGAAAGCAGGTCCTGATATAACAACACATGAACATAGTGTTACTGAACTGAAAAATCCTCTAAGACAGTGAAATTTACACTTGACCAATAATAGGCTGTAAAAAGATCAAGCATATCTTGACAATATTTCTTCAGTTTCAAAACTACAGAAGAATCATGTGATGTATCTTTAAATTAAGCAAGTGGGTTCTACCTTGATAAGAGTAATAGAACTACACTTATCCCAAAAGCTATGATCACAAGCTGTCACTGATGATAAAACTATCAGGTTTTGTAACTCCCTTGTTGATGGAGAGTGTTTAAGCCAATATTACAGTGACACCCAGTATGCTTTAAGTAATCATTTGTCAGTAAAAAAATATTTGATTTGTTTTAAAGTGTCTTTGATACAATTTAATAACAGCATTCCCATAAAGAAATGCAAAATAATTGAAAAGGCTTCTAAACCAAGGTTCCAAACAGAAAAAAATCCATGGTAGCATATACTAAAAAACCGACAAATATAAAAAAACCAAGTTATATTTTTGTAATATTTATAGTCGAGGTATCCAAATTGGAAATAATGAAAGAAATAGAGTCGCTGTGAAAAACTTCACTTTTGAAAATGATCTGGCTATATTAACGAACACCAAAGATGAAGCCAAATTAGTACCAGACAAACTTGGTACGGTACATGAAATCTCCTGTAAAATCAGACTCGGTTTTCCTATTAAAAAACTCAATATATGGATACCAAATCAACTGGAAAACCTTAACTGAGAAGACTCACAGGTTACTCACTTTACCTACTTAGGAGAAACCATTTAATCCACAGGGCTAAACACAATCTCCAACACAGAAAGAATATTCAGACTGCAAAAGGCATACAAACTGACATGGGCTCACCACAACAAAAAAGCAATATCTTGTAATTCAAAACTATGACACTGTAACAAGGTTGTATACCAAAGAAGCCACATTAATTAGAGGGTTGACAAAAATGAATGGCGTAGAGAAACAAGAACGAAAACTTCTTAGCAAAATACACAGCACTTTTGTCTGAGATGGGACTTGAGTCAGTAAACCTGTGAAGAAACTCTACAAACATGGACTACATCACAGACAAATTTAGGAAAAGATGCCTACAGTTCTATGGACATCCATGTAGGATGGATTAAAAATAGACTTAATAAGAAAATTTTTAACATTTAATAAAAGAAAATTAAAAACCGGTTGGATGAAAGAAACACAAGACCTGCAAAAATCTGAAAACGTCAGAAGAAGAATTTGAGGACAGAAAAAATTCAGAAGTAAAATAAAAAAACAAGAAACTTGAACAAGCCTCAGTGGAAGAAACAACAGGGAAGAAATGGACAGATGACAGGAATTAATGAAGAGGCATTGGGAAGAAAAGAAAGGAAGAAAAGAAAATGAAGCTGTGATTGGTTCAAGTACACGTGCTCTGCTAAATGGGAATAATTGATAATAATAATAATAATAATAATACTAATAATAATATATAAACATAATTTTTGTCCCTGTTGACTGAGGAGATCCTCTGGGATGTGGACCATTTCAGAAATGAAGTATACAGAGTAAATACTTACAAAATAGGAGTAGATCTGCTAATGTACCTTCCACAGATCCCAAATGAAATTGCACTTGTGGTTGTAGAATAGGTCAAAACAAATCTTAAGTATATTTACATTTAAAAGTATATAAAAAATGTCACCAAATATTAAACGTGCACTTAGGTGCATATGGTAATCTTGGGCTATTGTAGCTAACTGTCATCAAATTAAAACAAAAAAAAGTTTTACAGCACAGATTTAAAATGATCACATCACTGCACAAAATCTGTACCAAAGTCAGATCGAACACAATCTTCACATTATTTGATATTGTTGGTAATGTACATGCATCAGTTGGTCCTGCTAATAAATTCATCAATGGAGTAGAAGCAGCTGGCCACTAATAAATCCTTTAGACTCTTCTTTTGTTACCAGTTAAACCTTTTATGCCTTCTGGCATGTTACTGAAAATGTATATTGCTGAATAGCAGACATCTTTCTGAACTTTGTGAAAGCTATTCTTGTTTGTAGTATTGATTCCATGAATTGAGCTGTTGGTTTAAAAAAAAGAGATATATTTTTAATGATAAATTTCATTAAGAAATAAATATGTTGGGAAGCAGTAGTTAGTATCCCCAGTTCCTTAAACAGCCCTCTGCAGGACGTATTGCATGTTTTTGGACTTAGGAATCTTTAGCTTTGCTTGATGAGAAATATTTCCATAAGATATTACGGAATGAAAGCAAGCACAATACACTAGCGTTTTTATTTTTAATTTCATATCGCCTATGTCTGACAACATTTGCATAGCAAATAGAGATTTGTGTAGACACTTCAGCAATTATGCAGTGTGCTCCTTTAAGTTAAATTTATTATCAATCTGTAATCTCAGTAATTTAACACTGTCAACTTCGTCTAGCTGCTTGTCCTCATATTTTAGGCATATACTGGCAGGAAACATGTTACAAGTTCTGAACTGCATATAGTATGTTTTTTCAAGGTTTAGAGACAGAGAACTGGGTAGGAACCATATATTAATGTCCATGAAAATTCATTAGCCGACCTTCCTAAGGCTATACTTGGTTTACTATTTTTTGCAATTTTTATACCATCTGGAAACAGACTTGACATCTGGTAATGTTACTGATGAAACTGATGATATACACAAGCAAAAGTAAGGACCCTAAGATGGAATCCAGGGGGACATCACATTTTATTAGTTCAAAATTGGATGATGCCTTATAGCTTAATACGCGTCTTTTTTGTCTTTTTTCTATTGAAATACTTTGTTTTCTGTCAGAGATATAGTATTTGAACTATTTTGCAGCATTTACTGTTACAACGTAATATTCTAGTTTACTTAAAAGGATATTGTCATTTACTCAGTCAAGTGACTTTGACAGATCACAAAATATACCAGTTGGCTATAATTTATTGTGTAATGAATTAAGTACATTCTCACTGAGTGTGTAGGCATCCTTCTATATATCAGAACCTTTTGTAAATCCCAATTGTGATATGGATAATATTTTTTTGTGGTCAGATATTTAAGAGGACGACTGTAGATTATCTTTCCTAAAATTTTTGAAATATGGGAAAAGTTAAATTGGAAAGAAGTTCGATGGTGTTTCTGTATCTCCTTTATTATACAAAGGCTTAACTTCAGCATATTTCCACCATTCAGAAAATGTACCACTGATAAAAAAGGTCACTAAACTCAGAGGCACACTGTTTAATCAACATTGTTGATATGATAACCACTAGAATTTTTTCTGATTTTATGGTGGATATTATTTCTACTGGTGTTGTGAGGATTGCACTCATATTATTGTAGTTATTTGTAGTGACTGGTCTGAGACACTCCATGGCAGCTTCTAATGAACCTGATAAACCCATCTTTTCAGTAACAGTTGTGAAATGGTCATTGAAAAGTTCAGTAACATTGCACACATTTGTTACTGTTAATGCTATGTACTCCTCATCAGCTCTGGTTCTACCAGCCTCTTCCTTCACTATATCCTATATTGTCTTTATCTTGTTATCCTTTTCTGATAATGCATTTGCTTTGATGTCCATATTACTATCTTCAATAATTTGCAGTATTTTTGTAATGATATATAGTATTTATGTCAGAGCTGTTTCTGACTGATAGATGTACTTTCCTTTCTGTCTTACAGGATACTTTAATTCCTTGAGTGAGTCATGGCTCTTTTTATAGACTTTAGTCTTATCTGCGTTAGTTCTTTTTCGGGGGGGGGGGGGAGGAAGTTTTCACATCAGTTAAGGACATCATTAATAAAATCGTTTTATTGCCCATCCATGCTATGAGCATTGTACACATCTACCTCAGTTTATGTCTTTGAGGAGTTTCCTAAATCAATCAACTTTTGGCTTGCTAACTACCTTCGTGATCTCAGATTTAGTAGATTTTATATCCTAATCATTACTAACATTTTGCAAAAGGAACCGCATGTCATGGTCTTAGATGCTACATGTCATGGTCTTAGAGGCTACTTATTATTGGTTTTATAATATAATTTTGTTCATTAGAGATTTCTGTAAAGATATTAACAATGACCATCTTTGAGTTCTTAGATATTCTAATAGAGAAATTAATGGTATGAATTAAGTTGAATGACTATGCTACTGACTGCAACAAGTTCTTACTGGAAGGGTTTTCAAGAAAATCTACATTAAAATCTCCAGCAACCACAAATTATTTCTTTTTTATTGTTAAATAGGCCTATAGACCTTCAAAGTGATTTGTGAACAGATTAAAATTACCTGCTGCTACTTGGTATATACTTACTATTATCAATGATTTATTATTATGAAATTCGGCTTGTATTGCACATGCTTCCATGTGTTGCTCTATGCTAAATTTACGAACTTCTATGTTACTAAATTTATGGCAATTTCTGATGAATATAGCAGCTCCTCCATCCTCCATTTCTGTTATACAAAACTAAGAAGCTAACCTAAATCCTACGACACTTCACAAATCTATACCAATGGTCACATGTTATTCAGAGAGGCAGATTATGTCAACAGGATTGGGACGAATGCGCAGTCATTAAAGCGAAGATACAGGCCGCAGATGCGGAACTTCGCTGATATAAGCGGTTTTGACAAAGGGCACACTGTTGTGACGCTGTGGCTGGAAACGATCCAGTACAACTGCCGCCACACGGCACCGTGCAGACCTCTCGGCTCAGTGGCCCACGTGACCAAGTGCACGCTTTCACACTACACGATTTCAGTCGTACGGGAGCTCTCCCCAGTGTATGCCTCAGCCATTTGCAGTTATCCAACCGCAACCATTTTTAATCTTTCAACAATCTCCATTTCCACCTCAACAATATACAGGGCGTAGTTTTTCCAGTCAGGTTACAACTAGCGTAGAAGAACATTCCTTGTATCAGCATAGTCCTATATGTGGACTGCAAAATCATTCAAAGGAAGCACATCATTCAACGCCTCTCCGAAACAGTACATAATACAAAACAGAAACACAGACAAAATCACATGACCTGCACGAAATTGTTCGTAGTGACTCTCCACAAAGTTAAAATGTTGCAAGTCCGTCTATTTCTCCTTCAGGTAATTCCATATACCGATTTCTTCAATTGATATCATCAATTTGTTTTTGGAACGTCACAAATAATCTACCAAAACAATAAACACAATGAAATCCACAATCTGATCAGAAACCTACAAAAAAATGGCTCTGAGCACAATGGGACTTAACATCTTAGGTCATCAGTCCCCTAGAACTTAGAATTACTTAAACCTAACTAACCTAAGGACATCACACACACCCATGCCCGAGGCAGGATTCGAACCTGCGACCGTAGCAGTCCCACGGTTCCGGATCTGATAATTTTACATTACTGCATAACCATCTTTCCTATTTGTATGGGCGCGGGATTAGCCGAGCGGTTTCAGGCGCTGCAGTCATGGACTGTGCGGCCGGTCCCGGCGGAGGTTCGAGTCCTCCCTCGGGCATGGGTGTGTGTGTTTGTCCTTAGGATAGTTTAGGTTAAGTAGTGTGTAAGCTTAGGGACTGATGACCTCAGCAGTTAAGTCGCATAAGATTTCACACACATTTGAACATTTTTATTTCTATAGTACTTTGGTAAATAGATATATAATAAAAGAATTTTATATATAGAATTTGAAAAAATACAGCAACAAGAGTTTATACATGCATTATTTAGCTTCAATGGCATATTTGCTCAAACACCAGTAATAACAAAGCTGTATTTAAAAACTTACCTTAAAGTCATAGCCAGCATTTCAATAGGCTGTATCCTGAATTGCGTGTTTTGGCGTTACAGAACATTCTTCAGTTTCCCGTGCAATTCATCGAAGGAGCTAACTGACATACGAAAGTAGTCAAAAAACTTTCCGTCGCCGTTTCTCAGGTCTACAAATAATGTGTAGGAAACCCCGTCTTCCTCACGTCTCAGATTAATTGGATGAACCCAGTGAAGGCGATTGCGCCTTCGTCTTCTCCGACGTCGATGCTGTATCCATAACGCAATGACTTGTTCACGATCCATAATAAGAACTGTACCAGGTCACACTTTGAAGGGAACTGATGTTCTTGTTTAACGTTTAAAAATCGTTCAGCGTGAAAATCAACCGATTACGATTTAAACCCGTACGGGCGAAATCGTGTAATGTGCAAGCAGCCTTACACCAGGTCAATGGTAAGATCCTCACACGGCGTCATGCAGGCGAAAGGCGCACGAAGCACGCACCGCGCCACAGATGCAGGCCGGTAAGTGCAGAATTATGCTATGGGGTGCAATGAGTTGGGCTTCCATATGATCTGTGGTGGTAATCGAAGGCATCATGACAGCAATTAACTACGTGAATATTATTGCGGACCACATGCATCGCTTCATGCTTGAAGTCTCCCCCTGTGGCGATGACATCTTCCGGCCGGATAACTGTCGGTGTTCCAAGGTCAGAATCGCGCTACAGTGGCTTGAGGGGCATTATAGTGTACTCACATTCACGTCTTGGCCAGCAAATTGGCCTGATTTGTACCCATTGGAACACACATCGCGCGCCATCTGCGTATCTGTAAACCACCATCCCGCAACTTGAGAGAATTGCTTGACCTGTTCATAGACATCTGGTGCCACATACTTTTGGAATCCTGTCGACGACTTTTAGAATCCATACCAAGCAGAATCTCCGTTGTGCTGTGTTTTAAAAGTGGAACAACACGCTGTTAAACAGGTGTTCATAATAATTTTGGCTCATCGGTGTTCTACGTCTACATCTACATCTACATCTACATCTACATCCATACTCCGCAAGCCACCTGACGGTGTGTGGCGGAGGGTACTTTGAGTACCACTATCGGTTCTCCCTTCTATTCCAGTCTCGTATTGTTCGTGGTAAGAAAGATTGCCGGTATGCCTCTGTGTGGGCTCTAATCTCTCTGATTTTATCCCCATGGTCTCTTCGCGAGATATACGTAGGAGGGAGCAATATACTGCTTGACTCCTCGGTGAAGGTATGTTCTCGAAACTTCAACAAAAGCCCGTACCGAGCTACTGAGCGTCTCTCCTGCAAAGTCTTCCACTGGAATTTATCTATAATCTCCGTAACGCTTTCGCGATTACTAAATGATACTGTAACGAAGCGCGCTGCTCTCCGTTGGATCTTCTCTGTCTCTTCCATTAACCCTATCTGGTACGGATGCTACACTGGTTAGCGGTGGGCGAACAAGTGTACTGTAACCTACTTCCTTTGTTTTCGGATTGCATTTCCTTAGGATTCTTCCAATGAATCTCGGTCTGGCATCTGCTTTACCGACGATCAACTTTATATCATCATTCCATTTTAAATCACTCCTAATGCCTACTCCCAGATACTTTATGGAATTAAATACTTCCAGTTGCTGACCTGCTATACTGTAGCTAAATGATAAAGGATCTTTCTTTCTATGTATTCGCAGCATATTAAACTTGTCTACATTGAGTCCAATAGCCATTCCCCGCACAATGCGTCAATTCGTTGCAGATCCTCCTGCATTTCAGTATAGTTTTCCATTGTTACAACCTCTCGATATACCACAGCATCATCCGCAAAAAGCCTCAGCGAACTTCCAATGTTATACACAAGGTCATTTATGTATATTGTGAATAGCAAAGGTCCTACGACACTCCCCTGCGGTACACCAGAAATGACTCTTACTTCGGAAGACTTCTCTCCATTGAGGATGACATGCTGCGTTCTGTTATCTAGGAACTCTTCAATCCAATCACACAATTGGTCTGATAGTCCATACGCTGTTACTTTGTTCATTAATCGACAGTGGGGAACTGTATCGAACGCCTTGCTGTAAGAAGCCATCTTTCAGTATGTGTGAGACTCCAGCATTTATGGGAGCACAGTCTGTCCTACACAAAGGCCATGCGAGCTACAGCTGCCCATATTTCCTCGTCTTTGCACCTGGCTCGCTTGCAGCGGCTGCTGTGGTCCACCGGGCTGCGATGTGCTCACGGCCCTAGGGTCACACAGCGTACAACCGTACAACAATTTTATCTTTGCTCAATACCAAGCCTAGGTGGACGAATAACTCGCCTACATACTAGTAACATTACACACCTACACTCAATGTGGCACAGTACCTCGCTAACTTGGTACACGACGTCGCACCATATTTTACATACTTACAGGGGATAGACAAAATAATGTGAACAGTGGTAGTTATTGGGTGGTTGTATTTGAAGGTCAACATCCCAGGTAAGGCCGGCGTCGATCTGGTTCAAAAATGGTTCAAATGGCTCTGAGCACTATGGGACTCAACTGCTGAGGTCATTAGTCCCCTAGAACTTAGAACTAGTTAAACCTAACTAACCTAAGGACATCACAAACATCCATGCCCGAGGCAGGATTCGAACCTGCGACCGTAGCGGTCTTGCGGTTCCAGACTGCAGCGCCTTTAACCGCACGGCCACTGCGTCGATCTGGACTGTGCGTGTTCAGTACGGACTAGGCATCAGTGCAGGTTGTTAACGAGTAGTGCACACTTCGTATTTGCATTCAGAGGCCGAGGTCGCAATGAAAGACCTAACAGTTCCAAAGAGTGCAGATTGTGGGGGCCCGATTAGCTGCAGCATCAGTAACCAGGACAGCCAACTTATTGAATGTTTCAAGAGCAACTGTCTCAACACTCATGACAGCATACACAAAACATGGAAAGACATCGTCGTTGAAACGCAATAGTGGGAGCAAATCAAAAGTAAGTGACAGAGACCGTCGTACGCTAACACGACTTGTGTCAAAACAACACAAAACTACTTCGGCTAAAAAGACTGCAGAGCTCCATAGCCATCTTCGAGACCCCGTATCTATCGACACTGTCCTCCGAGAGCTCCATAAAGCGAATATTCATGGAGGAGCTGCTATACCGAAACCATTAGTGATGACAACCAACGCAAAGAAGCGTAAAACGTGGTGTCAGGAGCAAAAATCCTGGTCGGCTAATCAGTGAAAAGACGTCATATGGTCTGACGAGTCAACGTGTTCGTTATTTCCAACATCGGGCCGGGTTTACGTCTGGAGAACGCCAAAAGAAGCCTACAATCCTGATTGCTTGATTCCAACATGGAGGTGGAAGTGTGATGGTGTGGGCAGCCATATCATTCATTATATTCTTCTGGTCCCATTATTGCTCTCAAAGACCGTGTTGCAGCCAACGATTACGTGAACATTTTACGTGATCAGGTGCACCCCATGATTCAAATGTTGTTCCCCAACAATGATGCCATATTTCAGGACGATAATGCACCCATTCACACGCGCAGGACAGTACAACCGTGGTATGAGGAGCATGCAGCTGAAATGCAGCGTCTTCCCTAGCCACCACAGTCCACGGACTTGAACGTTATCGAACCATTGTGGGGGGTATTCGAGCACAGACTTCGGAGTAGATATCCGCTTCCCTCGTCACTACAGGTGTTAGAAGAGGTTCTGATCAAAGAGTAGCATAATATTCCACTGGAGACTATACAATCATTATATGCCAGTATTCCAAGAAGAATCGCAGCTGTATTTCGGACAAATGGGAGTCCAACCCCTTATTAATAAACCATTCCCAAGTAAGTACAGGTGTTCACATTATTATGCCTATCCCCTGTGCATGATAAATAAATATACAACATAGATAATGGAATACTCTACTTGTGTGTCAAATATAGCGTAAGCATCTTTGTGATGGTATATGAAACAGCATATACCTCCTAGGATATGATATATTATCAGCTTAAGTTTTCAAAATGTAATACAAATTAGAAAATTACAGCATATTAACTAAATGCCAAAATAAATACATAAATTTAAACAAATCCTTGAATCACTTCGTTCTTTTGAAAGGCTTTTGCGCTCACTTGATAGCATCTTTTGGTTTGACCACTGCATTATAGCACTTCGTTTTCACCAACACAACACACGATCGGTGTTCTGGAGTCGAAATTCAGATGGCACCCTTGGCAAAGCACAGCACCGAAACGCTTGTCAACCCGCAGTCACCGTCAGTGCTGAAGAACGATAGCTGTCGAAATAGGTGATATAATCATTACTAATCATATGACTTCTCGAATCCCCGTAGATAAGTCACTGAACGCCCTGCCCAGTGGAATCGATACATCCACGAACAAGATAGCTAGCAGAAACTGATTTATAGCGTGGGCAAAGCATTTTTGATCCAGCTCGACATTTCAAACAGCCTATCTACGTTTCCACTAGACAACGTCTTTCGTGCTGTGAAATTCGTCCGACACCATAAATCAACAAAATTTTTTTTATTTAACTACAATTTCTAATTAGAACCTTTAAAACTAATACTACCTTGTCCAGAAATTGGCAGTTTAACGTAACTCAGAGGACAACTGGATCAAAAATTCGGCAAATGCTAACACTTATTTGCTCCAAAATATGATTTATCCCCAGACTTTATTCTCATAAACATATTACGAACATTTCATCATAGTTTTACACACATAAATCCATTCAAGACCCTTCCAAAATAACATGCTTGCAGCTTAGAATCATCCCACGTAATATACCCCCAAAACGTAGCTCATCCTTTGCACGTAACTTCGTGTTTTACTTCCAAAAGCAATTAAAAATTTAATGAGGTCTGATGACCTCCATGCACCAAATTTTATGCGACCAATAATTACAAATAAACTACACACATTACACGAAGAACCCATCTAAAATAGTATTAGTAACACATTTAAACAATCCCTTGAAATTTCTTCCCAAGTCTTACATACAGTACAATTTATTCCTCTCTTTCGTAAATAAACAAACTGATTATGTTCTGCCGACCTCCGCGTACTAAGAGTCTTGCGGCTAATTTCGACACTCTCCTTCATTCCTTGCACTAAGTAGTGCCTCCATACATCTTACATACATCTCAAATTCACCAGTATTTACACGAAATTCTTGAAATTGCACATGAAATACACTTATTTACATACTTATTAATACACATGCCATTCTTCTTTTACAATGTGCAACTCTGCCACTGTTCCCTCTTATGACATTTGTCTCGTCAGTGTGAGTATCTTTTGAATCTCACTTTCTTCCGCTTTTTCACCTGCTTTCACGGACTCTTGCGTTTGCAGACAAAATTTGTGAGCACAGCTGGAACACTATTTTCAAATTCGAGAAAAGCACTCTTTCTGAGTTCATCGACATCGTTTATTTCACTTGCAAGCTGCACATTTCTAATTTCACACCTCTCTAAACATTGTGGCCTAAAATAACAGTTTTTAATATCCCTTCCTTCTTTCTGCATATCTATTGCACACATTGCATCAGACCAACCCTCAGTTTCATTATCACCATCAATCATTTCATGAAATGCTTCCTTCGCCACGGTTTTGTCTTTCGTCCCCTCAAGACCTCTTGTTACTCTAGATTTCTCCTGTGCCCACCAGTGAGGTAGCAACGACTTCAGTATTTTTCTGTACCATCTCTAGTCATTTAGAGAGCAGTCTCTTGCCGTATCATTCAGTACTAACATCATCTCCTGAACAAATACTTTCCATATTATCTATTTCTATATTCTCCCTATCCACTTCTAAGTCATCTGTAGGCCTTAAATCACCCTCTGAATCCTTCGTTTCATCATCCTCGGAAGCATCAAATATACTGTTCCCTTCCTTTGAATTGACGAGTTCTGTAGTTGTAGCATTCTCATAATTAACCAAACATTTTAAAAACTTCGTCTTTCTTAAACAAATTCTCTTTAGAATTCGTCATACATTCCACCTCCAACAAATTATGATCCACCTCAACTGCTCTTCTGATTACAGAATTTTCCACCAAACAGACATTCGTTCCATCGTTCACTTCCCTTTCACAAAATAAATTTTTCACCCCCATATTCCCGTTATCGAATCTCTCAACACATTTTACCATTATTTCTTGCGCCCTGTTATAATAGCACTGCTTAAAATTATTCCTCTTTTATTCTTACTTGTTGTAACCTCCATCTACATTTTTGGTTTCTTTGCCGAATTTTCGACACCCACAGAATTTTTGAAATAGCGTGTCTTTTTCAACCCCAGCTTATTTCGCCGTCTCCAGACGTGAGATGCAGCGACCTTTAATTTCCCGATCTGTATTCCTGTGTTGCTTTTCATGAGGCTCTTGGCCCTCAAACCGTCGTTCCGGATTTGGTTTCCGTTGTGAGAGTTCCACTTCCATTTTCCTTTTGAAAATAAGTACCATTGCGGTGAAAATTCCTTTGGTGATTATTATAATTTCCATTCTTGCACCCCTTTCTATGTCTACTGTTCCCATTATTTGGCTTGAATTTAAACGCCTGTTCAAGCTTCTCAATAAAATCTAAAAACTTATCAGTGGTATTTGTCGGGCTGTGGACAAGATCCCATTGTAAAAATTCCGATAGTCATCTCTTGAGCGTCGTAATCTCCATCAACACCCCCAGCGGACGATTTATATGTGTCAGCTTAGCCAGTTCATGCACACAAAAATACCACATCGATCCTTTTCCTAGTTTGAAATTTGGTCAGTTTCGAAACTCATTCTGAAGTCGCGTTTGTTTCACTTCACTCCAGAATTTGTTCAGGAAGCAACTCTCATACACTTCATAGATATTAAATGAGGCTCTAATTAAATTTGCTCATGATTGTGCATTGCCCTCAAGACATCTTTTAGAGAACTTAATTTTTGCCTCTTCCGACACTCCTCTCACAAAACCGTCTCTACATGCAGCAGGAATATCAACTGGATAGTATTTTAGATCAATTGCAAAACACTTTGCCGCTCCTGAATTAACTCATGGAACACGTACCACATCAGTAGCCTAATTCGCTGTTAAGGGATTTAATTCAGCCCTCAGTCTTTAAGCTGCTGTTCATGCTGCACAGCTTCTTTATTTAATCTTGATGAATATTGTAACACCCAAATCATCAAGAAATAAACAAAAAATATACGTATTGAGAAAAGCAGATAAAATTTCACTTGACGCCTTTCTGAGAGACAATCTCCACTCCTTCCAAATTAATGATACAAGTGCAGACCAAATGTTCAAATGTGTGTGAAATCTTATGGGACTTAAGGTCGTCAGTCCCTAAGCTTACATACTACGTAATCTAAATTATCCTAAGGACGAACACACACACACCCATGGCCGAGGGAGTACTCGAACCTCCGCCGAGACCAAGTGCAGACCTCATGTGGCTTGAATTCAGAGAAATAGCATCGGCAGCAATTGAGAGATTTATACGAAATAAATTAACAAACGACGGAGCTGATCCTCCTTGGTACACAAAATGGGTCAGACCACTCTTGCAGAAACAACGAAACAAACATGCCAAATTTAAATAGAAGCAAAATCCCCAAGGTTGGCGATCTTTTGCAGAAGCTCGAAATTTAGCACAGACTTCAATGCGAGATGCTTATAATAGTTTCCACAACGAAACTTTGTCTCGAAACCTGGCAGAAAATGCAAAGAGATTCTGGTCGAACGTGAAGCATGTTAGTGGCAAGACACAATTAATGCCAACTCTGCGCGATAGCAATGGAGGTACTAACGAAGACAGTGCTACCAAAGCAGAGTTACTAAACACAGCCTTCCGAAATGCCTTCACGAAAGAAGACGAAGTAAATATTCCAGAATTCGAATCAAGAACAGCTGCCAACATGAGTAACTTAAAAGTAAATATCCTCGGACTAGTGAAGCAACTTAAACCACTTAAAAAAAGAAAGTCTTCTGGTCCAGACCATATACCAATTAGGTTCCTTTCAGAGTATGCTGATGCATTAGCTCCATACTTAACAATCATATACAACAGTTTGCTCGACGAAAGATCCGTACCCAAAGACTCGAAGTTGCACAGGTCACAACGATATTCAAAAAAGGTAGTAGGAGTAATCCACTAAATTACAGGCCCGTATCATTAACGTTGATACGCAGCAGGAGTTTGGAACATACTGTATATTGCGTTCGAACATTATGAATTACCTCGAAGAAAACGGTCTGTTGACACACAGTCAACGAGGGTTTAGAAAACATCGTTCTTGTGAAACACAATTAGCTCTTTATTCGCATGAAGTGTTGAGTGCTATTGACAAAGGATTTCAGATTGATTCTGTATTTCTGGATTTCCAGAAGGCTTTTGAAGCTGCACCACACAAGCGGCTTGTAGTGAAATTGCGTGCTTATGGAATATGGTCTAAGTTATGTGACTGGATTTGTGATTCACTGCCGGCCGAAGTGGCCGAGCGGTTCTAGGCGCTACAGTCTGGAACCGCGTGACAGCTACGGTCGCAGGTTCAAATCCTGCCTCGGGCATGGATGTGTGTGATGTCCTTAGGTTAGTTAAGTTTAAGTAGTTCGAAGTTCTAGGGTACTGATGACCTCAGAAGTTAAGTCCCATAGTGCTTAGAGCCATTTGAACCACTTTTTTTTGTGATTTCCTGTCAGAGACGTCACAGTTCGTAGTAATTGACGGAAAGTCATCGAGTAAAGCAGAAGTGATTTCTGGCGTTCCCCAAGGGGGTGTTATAGGCCCTTTGCTGTTTCTTATTTATATAGACTATTTGGGAGACAACCTGAGCAGCCGTCTTCGGTTGTTTGCAGATGACGCTGTCGTTTATCGACTAATAAAATCGTCAGCAATGAAAACTAATTGCAAAACGATTTAGAAAAGATATCTGAATGGTGCGAAAATTGGCAGTTGACCCCAAATAAAGAAAAGTGTGAGGTCATCCACATGAGTGCTAAAAGGAATCCGTTAAACTTCGGTTACACGATAAATCAGTCAAATCTAAGGGCCATAAATTCAACTAAATACCTAGCAATTACAATTACGAACAACTTAAATTGGAAGGAACACACAGAAAATGTTGTGGGGAAGTCTAACCGAAGACTGCGTTTTATTGGCAGGATACTTAGAAAATGTAACAGATCTACTAAGGAGACTGCCTACAGTACGCTTGTGCGTTCTCTTTTAGAATACCGCTGCGCGCTATGGGTTCCTTACCAGATAGGATTGACGGAGTACATCGAAAAAGTTCAAAAAAGGGCACCACGTTTTATATTATCGCGAAATATGGGAGAGAGTGTCACTGAAATGATACAGGATTTGGGCTGGACATCATTAAAAGAAAGGCGGTTTCCGTTGCGACAGAAACTTCTCATGAAATTCCAATCACCAGCTTTCTCTTCCGAATGCGAAAATATTTTGTTGACACCGACCTACATAGGGAGAAACGATCACCACGATAAAATAAGGGATATCAGAGCTCGTACGGAGAGATATAGGTGTTCGTTCTTTCCGCGCGCTCTACGAGACTGGAATAATAGAGAATTGTGGAGGTGGCTCGATGGACCCTCTGCCTGGTACTTAAATGTGATTTGCAGAGTATCCATGTAGATGTAGATGTTGATTCAAAATGTTCTCTGTTTTTTTATCACCTCCTTTTCACATTCTTCTATTCTACCTGACAAATTGTTAATAGATGTAGTCATTCTTTCCTCTAGTGCATTTTTCCTCAGCAAGCAATTCGTAACATCGTTAACCAGCTTGTCCTGTATCTTTTCCAACTTTTTCTACCACATCGACTCTGGTCTCTACTAGGCCAACCTCTTCAGAGATCTTGCCTACGTCTGCCGATACACCTTTCAATTGTGTATCAGTGAACCCTTCAATATCAGATTTAATTTCGTCTTTTACACTCCAGGTTTTATACTTTCACTATGTGATTCGAGGGCAGAATTTCCCTGTTCCGTCTTTGTACTCAATTTCCCTATACTAGATTGAACTTCTAGCAAAATTTGCGTTAATTGTCACGATGTATTGTCTGATTGCTTACTTCCTCTCTCTGATTTTGGACTATCTGCCCCATCAGCAAGCACTATTTCGACACTACCATGTTCAGATTTGGGACTAACTGGGCCACTAGCAATGTATGAACCACTCGGGCTGGGTGGTTGTTCATACGTCGTAGGCTCTATCCGATCCTCACGCACACAACTGCTGCAAAATCTTACGCACTGAGCAACCAAGCAAATTGCCTGCCATGCAATAGATTTGGGGCCTCAATCACAAAAAATATGATATTAGAATTGCAGCTGTAATTCTAAACGGGTTAACTTCATATCCCGGATGTGAAAAACTCAATTGCAATGGTACCTAATGGTTACTGCTGCTCAGTTGGTCTTCTAGACAGCGTTCCATATGAGTAAACCAGTTGCGTCTTTACCTGCGGTTATTCGTACTTCAGGTACTTGGGCCACGCACGGCTCTGTTTAAAAAAGAACAGCTCGATGTAGTCATAGGGTAGAGCTGCGCACGTCTACTTTCATGTCCCGCAGCTAATTCGCTGCAAATAATAGGCTGTGGTTGTGATCCTGCAGTCAAATAGTCTATAAATTGTCTAGAATGCGAGTTAATAAAACACACAGAAATAGTAAATAAAAGTTAAATGAATAATTTAATAGCAAGTGTTCTGTTCTAACGTCTGTACTCGATGTAGACGCAGAGCGTTATGTTGAATTACGAAACTTCCTGGCAGATTAAAACTGTGTGCCGGACCGAGACTCGAAATCGGGACCTTTGCCTATCGCGGGCAAGTGCTCTACCAACTGAGCTACCCAAGCACGACTCACGACTGGTCCCCACAGCTTCAATTCTGCCAGTACCATGTCTCCTACCTTATGTTTATTCAAGAAAGGACATGTCAAATAAACGGGATATGGTCCTAGGATATTCTGTTAAAATACAGACAGAAAATATCCTCATAAAATGCAGTAAAGTTACGTTGAGACCGTTACGAGAATGGCAGGAAAATCGACAAACTAAATTGTAATCAAAGGTAGGCAAAAACTAAGTCCATTTCGTAATCACAAGACATGAAACATTCACCAGTTCAAAACACTTCAGAACTCAACATGATAATTTACAAATTATCATACGTGATACAAAGAATAGTAAATCATACTCTATCTATCCTCATTTCCATAATAAAAGCAGAAAAAAATTACAGTCCTAAAAAAAATTGGAAATTTGTGGTAAGGTCTTATGGGACCAAACTGCTGAGGTCATCGGTCCCTAAGCCTACACACTACTTAATTTAACTTAAACTAACTTAACGCTATGGACAACACACACGCCCCTCTCCTTTGGTCAAGCAACAAAGGGATGCAGTTAATGCTACTTGCTTGTCGGATAGTAATTAATAATAACTATCGATAGCTTCTGTCATTCAACTGTATTTGTGTTGTGACGCTAGTTTTTACGATATGTGTGATGTCATTCTGCACGTGCCCCATATACCGAGGTCTTTAATTTCCTCCCACAGCACCCTCTCATTGCATTTGTGCCTTGAAATCGGGACCTTTGCCTATCGCGGGCAAGTGCTCTACCAACTGAGCTACCCAAGCACGACTCACGACTGGTCCCCACAGCTTCAATTCTGCCAGTACCATGTCTCCTACCTTATGTTTATTCAAGAAAGGACATGTCAAATAAACGGGATATGGTCCTAGGATATTCTGTTAAAATACAGACAGAAAATATCCTCATAAAATGCAGTAAAGTTACGTTGAGACCGTTACGAGAATGGCAGGAAAATCGACAAACTAAATTGTAATCAAAGGTAGGCAAAAACTAAGTCCATTTCGTAATCACAAGACATGAAACATTCACCAGTTCAAAACACTTCAGAACTCAACATGATAATTTACAAATTATCATACGTGATACAAAGAATAGTAAATCATACTCTATCTATCCTCATTTCCATAATAAAAGCAGAAAAAAATTACAGTCCTAAAAAAAATTGGAAATTTGTGGTAAGGTCTTATGGGACCAAACTGCTGAGGTCATCGGTCCCTAAGCCTACACACTACTTAATTTAACTTAAACTAACTTAACGCTATGGACAACACACACGCCCCTCTCCTTTGGTCAAGCAACAAAGGGATGCAGTTAATGCTACTTGCTTGTCGGATAGTAATTAATAATAACTATCGATAGCTTCTGTCATTCAACTGTATTTGTGTTGTGACGCTAGTTTTTACGATATGTGTGATGTCATTCTGCACGTGCCCCATATACCGAGGTCTTTAATTTCCTCCCACAGCACCCTCTCATTGCATTTGTGCCTTGAAAATGACAGGGTGTGCTCTAATGAAAATACTGGCGGTTGTCGAATATGTCACCCAAGTGTCTGTTTGGCTGTAGCGTTGTGACGGTGCATGTACTTCGTATCAAACACGAGTCTGTAGGCATCACCCACAGCTCACCTTGCGCATGCGTGAAGCCTGCTCTCACTATATGCCCACACGATGCCACTTTCTTCGTGCGCAATCGCAGACGCACGGGGATAAAAGGGCACGCACAGAAAATCTGTGGGAAGAATACATGTACCGATGGGCGTTCTCGTGTCCAATCGTTGCCTCATTGCGCAAGCCGTCTGCAGTGATACCCTACTTTGTTTGAGAGCTTCAGTTGCGTTCAGTGTAAGGAAAAGGCAACAGACAAAGAAAACGCAAAAACGACTGTATGTACAGAAGTTTTTAAATAACAAAGGTACGAGAAATACGAAGTGTTCAAAACCTTTTGTTTGCAAATTTCGGAAGGACGTCGCAGGTAGATTTTAGATTTTCTGATTGAAAAATGCAGCGATAAATCTGATAATGAAATTTCGTTGGCTAGTAACGGGTGAATTACATGTCAGTTTGAACTATTAAAAAAATAATAAAAAATATTGAAAAATAAAACATTTCACTGATTATTCCTCAAACTGAGAAACACTTAGAGAAGGTTAATTAACTTTAAATCTGTCATTTGTATTTCATTTGTGTACACAACCGTAATCATAAAAGATGATATGCAGTTAACATCCTCGGGCTCGACAAATTTGGGAATTTCATAGACGCCAGAATCTACTAGAACAGAGGTTATGTTTGCCAATTTTGTATTTTTTGCATCATCAGTGTGCTTGATTTCTATTTCTCGTAGTTTATTGAGGAGCTACACATTCCCCATCACTTCTTTTGTTGAGATGGCAGGCTCCTCAGTTGCTGTACTTTTGACATAGCATGAATATTCCACACTTTTTGTACAAATTTTTCGTAAATTTCTGGCTTATTCTTTTGTTTTCCTACTTCGAAACATACAGTTTCTTAATCACAGTAATATGAGCGGAGACTATTTATGTAATACTGAATGCTCAGGATCACACATCTCTAATTTTTATCAAATAATCAACGGAAGCGACATCCCATACGATTTTTCTGTGTCTGTAAGCGTCTATAAACTTAACCGAGCTTCCTCTAGAGTCAACAGACATTACTGCACGTACATCGCTTCAGAGCGTAACCTCAGCTCACTACACAATCAAACACACATGGGCCCCAACGGCCAGTCGTCTGCTAAAAAGCGCAAAGATTACCACCGATGGCAGATGGCAATGTGCCTTTCGCACGACTTCGTTTCCAGGAAATTGTTGTTGTTGTTGTTGTGTGTGGTCTTCAGTCCAGAGACTGGATTGATGCAGCTCTCCATGCTACTCTATCCTGTGCAAGCTTCTTCATCTCCCAGTAGCAACTGCAACTACATTCTTCTGAATCTGCTTAGTGTATTCATCTCTTGGTCTCCCTCTACGATTTTTACCCTCCACGCTGCCCTCCAATGCTAAATTGGTGATCCCTTGATGCCTCAGAGTATGTCTACCAACCGATCCCTTCTCCTAATCAAATTCTGCCACAAATTTCCCTTCTTCCCAATTCTATTCAATACCTCCTCATTAGTTATGTGATCTACCCATCTAATCTTCAGCATTCTTGTGTAGCACCACATTTCGAAAGCTTCTATTCTATTCTTGTCTAAACTCTTTATCGTCCACGTTTCACTTCGATACATGGCTACACTCCATAAAAATACTTTCAGAAACGACTTCCTGACACTTAAATCTATACTCGAAGTTAACAAATTTCTCTTCTTCGGAAACTCTTTCCGTGTCATTGCCAATCTACATTTTATATCCTCTCTACTTCGACCTTCATCAGTTATTTTGTTCCCCAAATAGCAACACTCGTTTACTACGTTAAGCGTCTCATTTCCTAATCTAATTCCCGCAGCATCACCCGATTTAATTCGACTACATTCTATTATCCTCGTTTTGCTTTTGTTGATGTTCATCTTATATCCTCCTTTCAAGACACTGTCCATTCCGTTCATCTGCTCTTCCAAGTCCTTTGCTGTCTCTGACAGAATTACAATGTCAACGGCGAACCTCAAAGTTTTTATTTCTTCTCCATAGATTTTAATTCCTACTCCGAATTTTTCTTTTGTTTCCTTTATTGCTTGCTCAATATACAGATTGAATAACATCGGGGATAGGCTACAACTCTGTCTCACTCCCTTCCCAACCACTGCTTCCCTTTCGGGCCCCTCGACTCTTATAACTGCCAGCTGTTTTCTGTACAAATTGTAAATAACCTTTCGCTCCCTGTATTTTACCCCTGCCACCTTCAGAATTTGAAAGGGAGTATTCCAGTCAACATTGTCAAAAGTTTTCCAGGAAATTACGTATGCACAAATGCGCGTGCGTCGTTGCGCTGTGGTAAATTAATGCGCATGCGCAAACTTGAACACAAAAAAAAAAGACATCGTGTGGACGCACCCTCAGCTTCAAGCAGGTTTCATGTGCAGCTTTAGACAAGTTACAGAGGGCGGCCCAGCATCACGCATGTCGAGTGGGAGTGGGCCGGACTCGCGCATTTTGCTTGCTGATGTCAGCATTACAGAGTCACCTACGGACAAAATCTTCAGTGAATTGACTAGGCTTAAAGCTAAGTTGGACGAGAGCAACCGGAACACAGTAAGAAAGGAATACGAGCTTTCTCCTCACCAAAGTCAGTGGTGCTGGTACTACAGACATTTTGGCAGAAATGCAAGACAGTGCAGAAAGCCTTGATATCGCATTCCTTTTTTACTGTCTTCCGGTTGCTGCTATGGCGCGGAAATCCATATTATTGCTTCTCAAAATACTAGTAGTAGATGATAATATTTTTCATTAATACTTTTGGGTAGTTGTGGTAGTAAAGTGTATTTATTTGTTAAAACCCAATACTGCAACTTCAACCGTGGGCTGTTATTAAGAGGAGTTTATGTTCAGCCGGCCGGGGGGGCCGAGCGGTTCTAGGCGCTACAGTCTGGAACCGCGCGACCGCTACGGTCGCAGGTTCGAATCCTGCCTCGGGTATGGATGTATGTGATGTCCTTAGGTTAGTTAGGTTTAAGTAGTTCTACGTTCTAGGGGACTCTTGACCTGAGAAGTTAAGTCGCATAGTGCTCAGAGCCAGCTTATGTTCCTGATTGCGACCATGTTGTGGGTATTGCACTCTTTAAATTGCAACGTGAATATGTTGCTCATATTCTGCTTAATTTTTATTGCCATTCATAGTACTTGAAACGTCCCCTTAGAACAATTTATACACGACTGTGCTTAAACTGACACACAATATTTTTAGCGCAACGCAATCTGACTTTCAAAAATCCCTACAAAAGAATGGCCCTGACTAACATTAAACTATACCTTTCACAAATAACTTACCTCACAAAAA
Source organism: Schistocerca cancellata (assembly GCF_023864275.1). Lineage (NCBI taxonomy): Eukaryota > Metazoa > Arthropoda > Insecta > Orthoptera > Acrididae > Schistocerca > Schistocerca cancellata. Next base: position 813,513,172 of record NC_064629.1, on the reverse strand, counting down.
TCTTCATTACTCGAACTACTGCAATACAGCGAGCGCCACTACTGCCAGCTAAATAAAAGATTCAAACTACAGAAGGCACTAACTACTGATAGGGATAGTTAGCAAATGAAAGATATTAATAGAGAACAAACAATGTATTTACCTTAATAGTCATAATATACACTCCTGGAAATGGAAAAAAGAACACATTGACACCGGTGTGTCAGACCCACCATACTTGCTCCGGACACTGCGAGAGGGCTGTACAAGCAATGATCACACGCACGGCACAGCGGACACACCAGGAACCGCGGTGTTGGCCGTCGAATGGCGCTAGCTGCGCAGCATTTGTGCACCGCCGCCGTCAGTGTCAGCCAATTTGCCGTGGCATACGGAACTCCATCGCAGTCTTTAACACTGGTAGCATGCCGCGACAGCGTGGACGTGAACCGTATGTGCAGTTGACGGACTTTGAGCGAGGGCGTATAGTGGGCATGCGGGAGGCCGGGTGGACGTACCGCCGAATTGCTCAACACGTGGGACGTGAGGTCTCCACAGTACATCGATGTTGTCGCCAGTGGTCGGCGGAAGGTGCACGTGCCCGTCGACCTGGGACCGGACCGCAGCGACGCACGGATGCACGCCAACACCGTAGGATCCTACGCAGTGCCGTAGGGGACCGCACCGCCACTTCCCAGCAAATTAGGGACACTGTTGCTCCTGGGGTATCGGCGAGGACCATTCGCAACCGTCTCCATGAAGCTGGGCTACGGTCCCGCACACCGTTAGGCCGTCTTCCGCTCACGCCCCAACATCGTGCAGCCCGCCTCCAGTGGTGTCGCGACAGGCGTGAATGGAGGGACGAATGGAGACGTGTCGTCTTCAGCGATGAGAGTCGCTTCTGCCTTGGTGCCAATGATGGTCGTATGCGTGTTTGGCGCCGTGCAGGTGAGCGCCACAATCAGGACTGCATACGACCGAGGCACACAGGGCCAACACCCGGCATCATGGTGTGGGGAACGATCTCCTACACTGGCCGTACACCACTGGTGATCGTCGAGGGGACACTGAATAGTGCACGGTACATCCAAACCGTCATCGAACCCATCGTTCTACCATTCCTAGACCGGCAAGGGAACTTGCTGTTCCAACAGGACAATGCACGTCCGCATGTATCCCGTGCCACCCAACGTGCTCTAGAAGGTGTAAGTCAACTACCCTGGCCAGCAAGATCTCCGGATCTGTCCCCCATTGAGCATGTTTGGGACTGGATGAAGCGTCGTCTCACGCGGTCTGCACGTCCAGCACGAACGCTGGTCCAACTGAGGCGCCAGGTGGAAATGGCATGGCAAGCCGTTCCACAGGACTACATCCAGCATCTCTACGATCGTCTCCATGGGAGACTAGCAGCCTGCATTGCTGCGAAACGTGGATATACACTGTACTAGTGCCGACATTGTGCATGCTCTGTTGCCTGTGTCTATGTGCCTGTGGTTCTGTCAGTGTGATCATGTGATGTATCTGACCCCAGGAATGTGTCAATAAAGTTTCCCCTTCCTGGGACAATGAATTCACGGTGTTCTTATTTCAATTTCCAGGAGTGTATATAGCAGTTCATGACAAATTACAAAACTCCGCCATCTCTCTCCCCACATCCACCACTGCTGGCGGCTCACCTCCAACTGCGCAACGCTACGCGCTGTTCACATCCAGCTGCCGCTGCCCAACACTACAATGGCAGACAACAATGCAAACTAGCCACAGGCTGCACACAGCACAGCCAGTGATTTTCATACAGAGCGCTACGTAACGTTGCCAATAAGAAAATATAAACAGCCTACTTACATACTGAGTGAGGTAATGATTCAATACGTGTTTTTGTTTCACATGAAATAGAAATTGGTTTCACCACATGGTGTTCAGTGGACTCTTGTCTATTTTTTACTGGTTAAGAATTCATGTGTAAACCGCTCGATTTAAATGCGCTCTAAGTATATTACTCAAATTCTACGTCATTTTTGTTATCACCGTTTTTCGTACCCTCGCATTTAATGGAGGCCACCGAAATTTTCATTGACTTCTGCTAAAATGAACTGTGTTCAGAACCAGTTAATAACGTGTGCTGGCATTTGCATCACTATTGTCACATTCTTAGTATTTGGAGGGAAGGCTGTTCTAATCGTCAAGAATATAGGGCATGGGGCCTACTCGTCTACATGTATATCTACACTTTTAAATGAAATGTCGTGTGACTAGGGCCTCCCGTCGGGTAGATCTGTCGCCTGGTGCAAGTGGCTCAAATGGCTCTGAGCACTATGGGACTTAACATCTATGGTCGTCAGTCCCCTAGAACTTAGCACTACTTAAACCTAACTAACCTAAGGACATCACACAACATCCAGTCATCACGAGGCAGAGAAAATCCCTGACCCCGCCGGAAATCGAACCCGGGTACCTGGGCCTGGTTCAAGTCTTTTTAGTTAACGCCTATTCGGTGTCTTGCGTGTCGATGGGGAGACGACACAACACCCAGTTCCTGAGCGGAGAAAATACCCAATCCAGCCGGGAATCGAACCCGGGCCCCCTTACACGGCATTCTGCTGCGCTGACCACTCAGCTATCGAGGCGGACATGCACAGCCTGCAAGACGCTGACATGCTTGGCACTCAGTCACAAGAAGCAACACCATTCGGGGCAGAATTACATACTCACTTCGAAAAAAAAAAGATTCAAATGGCTCTGAGCACTATGGGACTTAACATCGGAGGCCATCAGTCCCCTAGAACTTAGAACTACTTAAACCTAACTAATCTAAGGACATCACACACATCCATGCCCGATGCAGGATTCGAACCTGCGACCGTAGCGGTCGCGCGGTTCCAGACTGAAGCGCCTAGAACCGCTCGGCCACAACGGCCGGCTACTCATTTCGAGACAAGACATAGCAAAGCTAAACGCCAGTACTGCCAAAACCTGCCAACATGGGGTTCTCCATTAAATGTTGGAAAGTACAGAAAACGGATTCAAAAAAAAAAAAAAAAATATAGAATACGACTGGAGAATGTGGCAAAGGCATTACACAAGTAAATCAGCAGTATCAATACGAACGCAAAATTCTCGTCGCCAAACTGTTGTGACTTGGCAAGACAGCCAAGCCACTAGGAGAGGTAGCCGAAAGGCACACGTTTAAGCTCACGCAGGCTGGCGTGTGGTCTGGAACAGTTAAAGGGATTGAGATTGGCAAATAACGTACGTAGCTGATGGAATACTTAACTTTAATCCATAATTGGTGAACATCGGTCTGACGGTACATGCATCACAAGATAAATAGCAAATGATAATGGCGCCTTGCTAGGTCGTAGCAAATGACGTAGCTGAAGGCTATGCTAACTATCGTCTCGGCAAATGAGAGCGTAATTTGTCAGTGAACCATCGCTAGCAAAGTCGGCTGTACAACTGGGGCGAGTGCTAGGAAGTGTCTAGACCTGCCGTGTGGCGGCGCTCGGTCTGCAATCACTGATAGTGGCGACACGCGGGTCCGACGTTTACTAGCGGACCGCGGCCGATTTAAAGGCTACCACCTAGCAAGTGTGGTGTCTGGCGGTGACACCACAACGAGAAATATACTTACAGTGCATTTAAATCGAGCAGTTCACACTCAGATCCGTAAGCAATAACAGATACACATAAGCCAGGAGGACACCGTGTAAAGAAAGGAGCTTCTGTTTTATATGAAACAAAAACAAATTTGGAATTATTTATCCCATACAAAATTACGGGTGCGAGAAGAACGCAATCAGAATACGTGTAACATATTTACAATACAATTCAAAGGCTGGAATACACATGAGAAGTTGTAATCAGAAGCAAACTGTAACGAAACCAACTTCAGCTGATTATGAAACGAAAACCAACATATAATACTAAAAATCAGCCAATAAGAAAGCGAGATGATGGAGTGATTAGGATCTCTAGCAGTGATAAACTTGGAGTGCTCGAAGTGGCGTGGCGACAAACCAAGGGCGTGTTACGGGAAGTCCTTGACTTCCTCTTCAGATCTGTTTGTGCTGCCTGGTGGCCGGGGTGACAATGTACACGACTAGAGGCTACTCGCGGATGTTTTCGACTGCGTCTCGGGTATGCGACTTCGGCCTCCAAGTCCAGAAACCCATAATTAAATAAACATACGCTGTCGTAATATGCCCACTTGCAATGTGTATAGTAAAATCCTTCTTTAGATTAATAACAAAACATGAAGCCAGATTGATTGCCCTATAAAATGTGATAACAGCAACTGGATATCGCAGAAAATACATGATGGTCGCTTTCGATCGCTCATTTCGGAGGTCATTAACTAAATAAATACCAGCCGTCCCGATATGCCACTTGCAATATGCACAGTGCACTCCTTTTTTAGTTGAATAACACAATATGAAGCCAGATTAACGGCCCGATTTCGACGTAACGGCAACTGAAAGTAGTAGGAAATACGCGCTTGGCATCCTCGGTGCCGGCCGGAGTGGCCAAGCGGTTAAAGGCGCTACAGTCTGGAACCGCGCAACTGCTACGGTCGCAGGTTCGAATCCTGCCTCGGGCATGGATGTGTGTGATGTCCTTAGGTTAGTTAGGTTTAAGTAGTTCTAAGTTCTAGGGGACTGATGACCTTAGAAGTTAAGTCCCATAGTGCTCAGATCCATTTGAACCATTTGAAGCATCCTCGGTGATAGCCTCGAAGGTCAATAACTCGATAAATATCCACCGTGGCAATAAGCCATTTGTAGCATCTAGAGAACACTCCTTCTTTGGTTCAGTAATGAAACGTGAAGCTAGGTTAATGTCCGAGTGTGAGATACCTGCAACTGAATATGGCCGAAAGTACTAGATGTGAGCCCTCTGCCTCTGTACGAGTTCAAAAAGACTGATCCTCATAGAGTGAGCTGTAGTCTGTACATGATATTTATTTTACTCTGAGATTTAAATATAAGAGAAAAGGGGAAAATTACCTTGAGTAGAACTAATGAATCAATATTTAGCATTTAAATTTGGCAACGGATTGAATAAACATTTCACTTACTCACTTGATAGTGCAAACACCATTTTTAACTTTCCTCAGTGGATAATGCAGCAAAGGATATATAAATATGAATGAGTTCACAGTATATGTCTGTAAGACAGATAGGTTTCTTTACTTTTCCACAAAAATGAGTTGGCCAATAAAAGCTGGTTTTAGAGAAAATCGTGCACATAAACGGAGCCAAATAAAATGGTCGCCACTCGTCATAAAATAATACTACATTAATACATCAAAGCTACACCATTCTTGGAATGCGTGAATGTTCATCGCATTCACACGCAAGTGATGTGTTGACTGAGATATTTAACTACTAACGCACTTTCCGGTGCAGATTCTAAATTCATTCTGAATGTTTCTCTTCTTCGTAGAAGATTTTCCTGTTATTACAGATCTACATTATATATTTTCTTGACGCATCTGCAACTTTCAGTGTGTCATTTCGTAAACTAATTTCTTCGATGTTTTTCCGCTTTTTCTGTACGGTATAAATGTTCGACACGGTGCCTCTTGAAATACCAAACGTTTAGGCTCCCTCAGTTACGGAAGCATTCACCACACGAGAACTATCAATTTTCCCACGTTCGAATTCGCTTAGCTCCGACATTATGCACTCATAGCTACACAGAACACTCTTCTAGCCACGACTGACAACTGCAATGATTAATGACAGGTCACAGCTGCCGCTCATGCTCGGATACGAGGACTATTCGGAAAGTAAAATTCGATCGGTCGCGAAATGGAAACCACTGTGAAAATCGAAATTGTTTTATTTGCAAAAATGGCTCTGAGCACTATGGGACTTAACATCTGAGGTCATCAGGCCCCTAGAACTTAGAACTACTTAAACCTAACTAACCAAGGACATCACATACATCCATGGCCGAGGCAGGATTCGAACCTGCGACTGCAGCTGTCTCGCGGTTCCAGACTTAAGCACCTAGAACCGCTCGACCACACCGGCCTGCTGTTTTATTTGCAACAGTTTGCTAAACCATCCAGTTGCTTCTCTACATAGTTGCCGCTCCGACTTAGACATTTTTCGTAGCATTTACCAACTTTCCAATACCCTCGTCATAGAAGACAGCCACCTATGCTTTCCGCCACTTCTCTAAGCTGGTCTGCAGTTCGTTGCCTGTGCCAAAATGTTAGCTACACAGCCAGTGGTTCATGTGAGCAGAGATGAACATCAGAGTCGACGATCAAACGCTTCCCATCGAAAACGCTGTAGGGGAGTCCTAGCAGTGTGTGGCCGAGAATTGTCACGAAGAAGGAAATGCATGACAGGTACGTTAGGTGGGGTTCCGTGATATCAGGCGAAATCTATCAACGGGCACCCATATTGGCGGGAGACACTATTGTTCTATTCATCGTTACGTGATCACTATGTACTCAGAATTCAAAAGAGTGACGTGACGCGATCGCCAGCCATAGTATAGACATTGTCCAACCTATCTGTGCTAAGCTTCATCGGATTTTCACTGTGGTTTCCATTTCGCGACCTGTCGGACCCTACTTTCAGAAAAGTCCTCGTACAACATCGCAACGAATAGGTACGTCTAGCATCTGCATTTATATTCAAGCATGCATTCCTCGCGTTGTTTCCAAATTTTTGTCCAATGCCTGTATTGCCGCAAACATTTACAGCCAGTAGTGTGTATCTGTTCCGTGTGGCAGCAATTCATGTGGCTTAATGTCAGAGGGAAAAGTTGTCAGGATATATTGTAAAATACAATTTTTAACGCCCGTTTGAGTGTACCTTAGGGACCTCGTCGTCGAATGGGCGCTAAAACCTAATCTATCTTCTTCACGGTCGTTCGACTTACAGGGTGACAATTCAAAAAAAGTCTCTAAGCACTATGGTACTTAACATCTGAGGTCATCAGTCCCCTAGAACTTAGAACTACTTAAACCTAACTAACCTAAGGACATCACACACATCCATGCTCGAGGCAGGATTCGAACCTGCGACCGTAGTAGCAGCGCGGTTCCGGACTGAAGCGCCTAGAACCGCTCGGTCACAGCGGCCGGCAGGGTGACAATTATTGAACTACATGAAACGAAACGTAAATTAATTTTAAACTTCCGCGTGCACACACTTTATTCAACATGTAAACGTTACACAGATATTCGGATGTATGTTATGACATGTTCGATGTGCCTGTCATCATTGGCGATGGCCGACCGATGTGGCCGAGCGGTTCTAGGCGCTTCAGTCTGGATCAGCGCGACCACTACGGCCGCAGGTTCGAATCCTGCCTTGTATATGGATGTGTGTGATGTCCTTAGGTTAGTTAGGTTTAAGTAGTTCTAAGTTCTACGTGACATGACTTCAGATGTGCTCAGAGCCATTTGTACCATTGGCGATGATGCGACGCAGACGAATAGCGAAATTCTGCATGAGCTGCTGAAGTGTCGGAACATCGATGTTGTCGATGACCTACTGAATTGCTGTTTTCAGTTCAGCAATGATTTTGGGGTTATTGCTGTACACCTTGTCTTTAATATAGCCCCCTAAAAAAGGAGTCGCATGTGTTCAGATCAGGAGAATATGGTGATCAACAATCTCCTGCTTCGATGGGGTCGAGCTCCGTCTTGCATGAACCACATGTTTTTTTTTGTGGCGTTTTAGGGCGCTCAACTACTGAGGTCATTAGCGCCCAGTCACAAATGTAAGTGCACATATAATCTAGTGAAACTCAAGGGGGGGGGGGGGGAGGGAACACCAGAAAGTTCTTACAAAGACGCAGATAAAATAATTAAAGGAGTTAGATGTCTTTGGACAAGTCCGTCAAAGTAATAAAACGAAGAACACGAGCAGCTGCTCGAGCGTCATCAGCTAAAATTTCCTGTAAAGTAGATTGCAGAGACAGGACAACACGAGATTGATTAAAACTGGGACACGACAATAAACATGGCGCACTGTCAATGCATGACCACAAGGGCACTGCGGGGCGGGATCACCAGATAGCAGGTAGCGGTGGCTAAACCGGCAATGCCCAATCCGCAACCTGGCCAATATCACCTCCTCTCGCCGAGATGGTCGGGAGGAGGTTGTCCAAGCTGTTGGGAACGGTTTTATGGCCCGGAGCTTATTTTCTTGAAGTGACGACCAAGTATCCTACCATAATGACACAAGCCTCTTACAAACAACCCTACTAATGTCAGGCGATGGGACACAAAGGAAGGCTGACCGAGGCAGGAGGACTGCAGCCTTGGCCACAGCATCAGCAGCCTCATTCCCAGGCACTCCTACATGGCGTGGAACCCACAAAAAGCTAACAGGAGAGCCATCATCAGCAAAAGAATGGACGGATTGCTGGATCCGTTGCACCAAGGGATGGACCGGATATGGAGCTCCAAGACTCTGAAAAGCACTGAGTGAATCAGAGCAGAGTACATACGGAGAATCGCGGTGGCGGCGGACATACTGAACGGCCTGATTGAGAGCAAAAAGCTCGGCGGTGAAGCTGGAACACTGGTCTGGTCGAGGAGCCGGTATTTAAAGGTGACGTCCCCGACGACAAAGACACAGCTGACACCATCGTCAGTTTTGGAGCCATCAGTGTAAATAAAGGTGTTACTGGCAAGTCGCGCACGAAGTTCGACAAACCGTGAGCAATACACTGCATCCGGAGTACCCTCCTTCGGGAGCGAGCTGAGGTCAAGATGAATGTGATTCGGAGCCTGGGCCGGCCGAAGTGGCCGTGCGGTTCTAGGCGCTGCAGTCTTGGACCGCGAGACCGCTACGGTCGCAGGTTCGAATCCTGCCTCGGGCATGGATGTGTGTGATGTCCTTAGGTTAGTTACGTTTAACTAGTTCTAAGTTCTAGGGGACTAATGACCTCAGAAGTTGAGTCCCATAGTGCTCAGAGCCATTTGAACCATTTGAACCGGAGCCTGGAGCCAAGGTGGTGTCGGGCTCTCACCCTCTCTGAAGGTGATAGGGAGGGCAAAATCCAATGAACCATATCTTGCCGAAATCAGGGTCACTTTGGATTGTGGGGGATGAAATCATTTTTCAGTACCTTCACGTATCGTTCGGTAGTCACTGTAACATAAAACCGTAACATAAAGGAATATCGCACCGATTATTCCGTGACTGGACATTGCATACCACACAGTCAACCGTTGAGGGTGAAGAGACTTCTCGATCGCGAAATGCGGATTCTCAGTCCCCCAAATGCACCAATTTTGCTCATTGACGAACCCATTCATATGAAATGGCCGACAACAAAAAGGCGCGTGCGCATGCGCATACTAATTGCCATCATGGCCCGCAGCCAACCGTGCAGTTTGAACGTTCTGACGCAAACCGTTCAGAAATCATGACGATTATATTTCGTATGGTTCAATAATTGTGACCCTGTAAATGCATCTAGGATACTCAGCTTATTCATAGATGTGGCTCGCGTCCCCGTCAGAGCATATGGGAAAAGACCTAACTCAGCCCCAACAACGAGCGGAGCGGATCTCGTCGGGAGCTCCTCAAGGTTCCGTAATTGCTTTCCTTCCACGTGATATCAGCGGTGTACTGGACCGGCTGCGGTTATTACCGTGGGGAACATTAGCGCAGTTGTCCTCGGCGCGTGGCTGTGACGGCGGCGTAAACTGCTGGCGGCAGATAAGGTGTGCAGGACAGAGCAGCGGCAGTCGGCGTCAAGCAGGAGTATGTGGCCGCTAGTGCTATCGCTGGCGCTCGCGCAGGTACCGCCGTTGGGTGCAGACGCTGCGGACCCGCTGCTTTGCGCCACCACCGTGAGTACACAACTTACACAACGCTAAGCATGTCGCTGTATTAAAGCTACTAATTTCAGTCAAACAACAGACGATCTACTTCTACATCTACAGGGTGTTACAAAAAGGTACTGCCAAACTTTCAGGAAACATTCCTCACACACAACGAAAGAAATATGTTATGTGGACATGTTTCCGGAAACGCTTACTTTCCATGTTAGAGCTCATTTTATTACTTCTCTTCAAATCACATTAATCGTGGAATGGAAACACACAGCAACAGAACGTACCAGCGTGACTTCAAACACTTTGTTACAGGAAATGTTCAAAATGTCCTCCGTTAGCGAGGATACATGCATCCACCCTCCGTCGGATGGAATCCTGATGCGCTGATGCAGCCCTGGAGAATGGCGTATTGTATCACAGCCGTCCACAATACGAGCACAAAGAGTCTCTACATTTGGTACCGGGGTTGCGTAGACAAGAGCTTTCAAATGCCCCCATAAATGAAAGTCTAGAGGGTTGAGGTCAGGAGAGCGTGGAGACCATGGAATTGGTCCGCCTCTACCAATTCATCGGTCGCCGAATCTGTTGTTGAGAAGCGTACGAACACTTCGACTGAAATGTGCAGGAGCTCCATCGTGCATGGACCACATATTGTGTCGTACTTGTAAAGGCACATGTTCTAGCAGCACAGGTAGAGTATCCCGTATGAAATCATGATAACGTGCTCCATTGAGGGTAGGTGGAAGAACATGGGGCCCAATCGAGACATCACCAACAATGCCTGCCCAAACGTTCACAGAAAATCTGTGTTGATGACGTGATTGCACAATTGCGTGCTGATTCTCGTCAGCCAACACATGTTGATTGTGAAAATTTACAATTTGATCACGTTGGAATGAAGCCTCATCCGTAAAGAGAAGATTTGCACTGAAATGAGAATTGACACATTGTTGGATGAACCATTCGCAGAAGTGTACCCGTGGAGGCCAATCAGCTGCTGATAGTGCCTGCACACGCTGTACATGGTACGGAAACAACTGGTTCTCCCGTACCACTCTCCATACAGTGACGTGGTCAACGTTACCTTGTACAGCAGCAACTTCTCTGACGCTGACATTAGGGTTATCGTCAACCGCACGAAGAATTGCCTCGTCCATTGCAGGTGTCCTCGTTGTTCTAGGTCTTCCCCAGTCGCGAGTCATATGCTGGAATGTTCCGTGCTCCCTAAGACGCCGATCAATTGCTTCGAAAGCCTTCCTGTCGGGACACCTTCGTTCTGGAAATCTGTCTCGATACAAACGTACCGCGCCACTGCTATTGCCCCGTGCTAATCCGTACATCAAATGGGCATCTGCCAACTCCGCATTTGTAAACATTGCACTGACTGCAAAACCACGTTCGTGATGAACACTAAGCTGTTGATGCTACATACTGATGTGCTTGATGCTAGTACTGTAGAGCAATGAGTCGCATGTCAACACAAGCACCGAAGTCAACATTACCTTCCTTCAATTGGGCCAACTGGCGGTGAATCGAGGAAGTACAGTACATACTGACGAAACTAAAATGAGTTCTAACATGGAAATTAAGCGTTTCCGGACACTTGTCCACATAACATCTTTTTTTTATTTGTGTGTGAGGAATGTTTCCTGAAAGTTTGGCTGTACCTTTTTGTAACACCCTGTATATCTATACCCAACAAGCTGCCTTATGGAGTGTGGCGGTGTATCCCGTACAGCTGTCACTTCTCTAATTTTACTTTTACGGTATTTTCACGAGATAAGCGTATGAGGCGCAATACGAGGATGTTCTGAAAACTAACGCCACCGGTTTTTTTTATGTGAAAACTCTTAATGCTATTTAAATAAACCAAACTTCATTAATATTCCTTGAGACAGAGAAGTTGCCGTCCATGCATCAGCACGGCTTTAGAAAACATCGCTCCTGCGAAACGCAACTCGCCCTTTTTCACATGATATCTAGCGAACCATGGATGAAGGGCATCTACATCTACATTTACATCTACAACTACATCTACATCTACATGATTACTCTGCATTTCACATTTAAGTGCTTGGCAGAGGGTTCCTCGAACCACAATCATACTATCTCCCTACCATTCCCCTCCCGAACAGCGCGCGGGAAAAACGAACACCTAAACCTTTCTGTTCAAGCTTTGATTTCTCTTATTTTATTTTGATGATCATTCCTACCAATGTAGGTTGGGCTCAACAAAATATTTTCGCATTCGGAAGAGAAAGTTGGTGACTGAAATTTCGTAAATAGATCTCGCCGCGACGAAAAACGTCTTTGCTTTAATGACTTCCATCCCAACTCGCGTATCATATCTGCACACTCTCTCCCCTATTACGTGATAATACAAAACGAGCTGCCCTTTTTTGCACCCTTTCGATGTCCTCCGTCAATCCCACCTGGTAAGCATCCCACACCGCGCAGCAATATTCTAACAGAGGACGAACGAGTGTAGTGTGAGCTGTCTCTTTAGTGGACTTGTTGCATCTTCTAAGTGTCCTGCCAATGAAACGCAACCTTCGGCTCGCCTTCCCCACGATATTATCTATGTGGTCTTTCCAACCGAAGTTGTTCGTAATTTTTACACCCAGGTACTTAGTTGAATTGACAGCCTTGAGAATTATACTATTTATCGAGTAATCGAATTCCAACGGATTTCTTTTGGAACTCATGTGGATCACCTCACACTTTTCGTTATTTAGCGTCAACTGCCACCTGCCATACCATACGGCAATCTTTTCTAAATCGCTTTGCAACTGATACTGGTCTTCGGATGACCTTACTATACGGTAAATTACAGCATCATCTGCGAACAACCTAAGAGAACTTCTCAGATTGTCACCTAGGTCATTTATATAGATCAGGAACAGCAGAGGTGCCAGGACGCTTCCCTGGGGAACACCTGATATCACTTCAGTTTTACTCGATGATTTGCCGTCTATTACTACGAACTGCGACCTTCCTGACAGGAAATCAAGAATCCAGTCGCACAACTGAGACGACACCCCGTAGGCCCGCAGTTTGATTAGAAGTCGCTTGTGAAGAACGGTGTCAAAAGCTTTCCGAAAATCTAGAAATACGGAATCAACTTGAGATCCCCTGTCGATAGCGGCCATTACTTCGTGCGAATAAAGAGCTAGCTGCGTTGCACAAGAACGATGTTTTCTGAAACCATGCTGATTACGTATCAATAGATCGTTCCCTTCGAGGTGATTCATAATGTTTGAATACAGTTTATGCTCCAGAACCCAACTGCAAACCGACGTCAATGATATAGGTCTGTAGTTCGATGGATTACTCCTACTACCCTTCTTAAACACTGGTGCGAGCTGCGCAGGCACAGATCTATCGGTGAGCGAGCGGTTGTATAAGATTGCTAAGTAGGGAGCTATTGTATCAGTGTAATCTGAAAGGAACCTAATCCGTATACAATCTGGACCTGGAGACTTGCCCGTATCAAGCGATTTGAGTTGCTTCGCAACCCCTAAGATATCTACTTCTAAGAAACTCATGCTAGCAGCTGTTCGTGTTTCAAATTCTAGAATATTCCATTCGTAACAGTGCCATCGGCACTGCGCAGCGAAGGTATGGCATCAGACGGATGCCATATTCTTTGACTTCCGGAAAGCGTTTGACTCGGTGCCCCACTGCAGACTCCTAACTAAGGTACGAGCATGTGGGATTGGTTCCCAAGTATTTGAGTGGCTCGAAGATTTCTTAAGTAATAGAACCCAGTACGTTGTCCTCGATGGTAGGTGTTCATCGGAGGTGAGGGTACCATCTGGAGTGCCCCAGGGAAGTGTGGTAGGTCCGCTGTTATTTTCTGTCTGCGTAAATGATCTTTTGGATAGGGTGGATAGCAATGTGCGGCTGTTTGCTGATAATGCTGAGGTGTACGGGAAGGTGTCGTCGTTGAGTGAATGTAGGAGGATACAAGATGTGGACAGGATTTGTGATTGGTGTAAAAAATGGCAGCTAACTCTAAATATAGATAAATGTAAATAAACGCAGATCAATAGGAAAAAGAATCCCGTAATGTTTGAATACTCCATTAGTAGTGTAGCGCTTGACACAGTCACGTCGATTAAAATTTTTGGGCGTAACATTGCAGAGCGACATGAAGTGGGACAAGCATGTAATGGCAGTTGTGGGGAAGGCGGATAGTCGTCTTCGGTTCATTGGTAGAATTTTGGGAAGATGTGGTTCATCTGTAAAGGGGACCGCTTATAAAACACTAATACGACCTATTCTTGAGTACTGCTCGTGCGTTTGGGATTCCTATCAGGTCGGATTGAGGGAGGACGTAGAAGAAATTCAGAGGCGGGCTGCTGGATTTGTTACTGATAGGTTTGATCATCACGCGAGTGTTACGGAAATGCTTCAGGAACTCGGGTGGGAGTCTCTGGAGGAAGGGAGCCGTTCTTTTCGTGAATCGCTACTGAGGAAATTTAGAGAGCCAGCATTTGAGGCTGACCGCAGCACAATTTTGCTGCCGCCAACTTACATTTCGCGGAAAGACCACAAAGATAAGATAAGAGAGATTAGGGCTCGTACAGAGGCATATAGGCAGTCATTTTTCTCTCGTTCTGTTTGGGAGTGGAACAGGGAGAGAGGGTGCTAGTTGTGGTACGAGGTGCCCTCCGTCACGCACCGTATGGTGGATTGCGGAGTATGTATGTATATGTAGATGTAGATGTATTCTACATCTTCATTCTTCATGTCTACATGTTTATTTCTCAACATACCCACCATGACGACGAACACATTTCTCGCAACGCAAAACCAGTTTGTTGATACTGTCACTGTAGAATGTTTGACTTTGTTGACGGAGCCACATCCTCACCTCAGCTTGCACCACTTCATCACTATCAAAGTGAAGTCCTCGAAGATGTCCTTTAAATTTTGGAAACAGATGGCAATGGGATGGAGCCAAGCCGGTACTCTATGGAGTGTGATCTATGACAGTCAACCCAAGGCATCGGATTGTTGCAGACGTCGCAGCGCTCGTGTGAGGCCCGACATTATCATGCTGAATGAGAGGATGTTCCATCTACGGATTAACTCTACGAATTCGTGTTTTAATTTTTCTGAGGATCTCGCAGAACCGTGCACAACACCTTGAACATCCCAGAACACTGCGAGCATAGCTTTGCATGCTGATAGTGTGGTCTTGAACTTTTTTGACGTTTGGGGATTTCAATTGGAGGCATGTTTTCCGCAGTTAGAAATTCATTACACCACACTGTTTCTCAAGCACCGGCATAAGCCAGAGAAACAATTAATATCATGTAGGGCCCCCGCGAGCTCGCAGAAGTGCCACAACACTACGTGGCATGGAGTCGACCAAATGAAGTAGTACTGTAGGGAATGGACACCATGAATCCTGCAGGGCTGTCCATGAACAAGCAAGAGTACGAGGAGGTAGAGATCTCTTCTGGACAGCTCGTTGCAAGGCATCCCAGATACGCTCAATAATGATCATGTGTGGGGAGTTTGGTGGCCAGTGGAAGTGTTTAAAATCATAAGAGTGTTCCTGGAGCCACTCTGTAGCAATTATGGACGTGTGACGCGACGCGTTTTTCTGCTGGAATTGCCCAAATCCGTCGGAATGCACAATGGACATGAATGGATGCAGGTTATTAGAAAGGAAGCTTAAGTACGTGTCAGAGTCGTATCTAGACGTATCAGGCGTCCCATATCACTCCATCTGCACACGCCCCACACCATAACAGAGCCTCCACCAGCTTCAACAGTCCCCTGCTGATATACAGGTTCCATGGATTCATTAGGTTATCTCCATACCCATACACGTCCATCCGCTCGATACACTTTGAAATGAGACTCGTTCGACCAGACAACATGTTTCCAAGCATCAACAGTTCAATGTCGGTGTTGACGGGCCCAGTCGAGGCGTAAAGCTTTGTGTCGTGCAGTCTTAGAACGCTGGGACTTGTTGATGGCCCAGCACTGGATTCTGCAGCAATTTGCTTTAGGGTTGCACTTCTTGCAGGATCTTTTCCGGCCGTAGCGATGTCGGAGACTTGATGTTTTATGGGATTATTTATATTTGCGGTACACTTGTGAAATGAGTGTACGGGAAAATCCCCACTTCATCTTTACCTCGGAGATGGTGTGTCCCATAGCTCGTGCGCCGACTATAACACCACGTTCAAACTCACTCAAATCTTGATAACCTGCCATTGTAGCAGCAGTATCCGATCTGACAAGTGCGCCAGACACTTGTTTTCTTATATAGGCTTTGCCGACCACAGCGCCGTATTCTGCCTGTTTACATATATCTGTATTCGAATACACATGCCTATACCAGTTTCTTTGACACTTCAGTGTAGTTACGTTACACACCGCCATGTTACATGCTACAGTTTGGAGCCCTCTAGCGGCAGAGGGTTACAACTTGCGTGAGTGAAGCGAGAAAGTCGACCGAGTAATATGCATGGCATGTAACACTTCAACCGATGTTGAGAATAGAGTAAAAAATTCGGAGGCATTACTTTTCAGCACGTCCTCGCTCGTATATCGGCTGACTCTTCTAATAAGGTACGCCCTCGGAATTTTAACAGTAGGGTACGCTGGTTACCATTGTGACGGGGTACGGTTGTGACAGAGCTGTTATTGACGAAACTGTCGGAGGAGGGTACGAGGACAAAAACACGCGGCTTGCCTGTCGGAACGTGTTTCACAGTACTACCCTGTCTCTCGCAGTTACCGACTACAAGGACCCATGCTGTATTTTGGAGACAAAAAAAAGTTTTTATAATCGGATTACTTCGTTTTTATTTCTACAGATAGAAAATTGAGTGTTTTTCTCACTATGTCTTACAAGAGGAGGCCACGACGCTGGAGTCACAGATTTACTTCAAACTTCGCTCACTTTTAGTAGGTCATTAAAACGACATAACGTGCAAGTATTACGGTACACTACTCTGGCAGTTCCGAGAAAATAGCAAGAGAAGTTTCAAGCATCAGTTATGTGCCTTAAGTATCTGTGCGTAAGTGCTGGACGTTAAGAGTTCATGGTAGTCAAGTGATTAGCGTTCGAGCGTCGTAAGACGAATATGAATGAGATGAAGGTTCGACTGTCAGTCAAACGTGTTTATTAACCTGTTTGATTTTTCCATCACGAGTTATATCATTTAATTTATGTGACATTTCAGAGATAATATAGTAAAAAATTTGCATGAAGTTTCAGTTTATGTTTTCCAAGTCTGCATGACAAATATCATCCTACAACGTGTGTTTTCGGGAGCACATGCGACGAATAATTGTACATGTGGTCTGGCACATAGTGACTTACTATATTACAAGTTGTGATAACGTCATTCGCATCATTAGTTATCGATATTTGACTTGGGCTTTCCAAGCCTGTCTCTCGTCCTCGAAAATTTATTTACAAATAATAAATAGTCAAATAGCATATGAAATTCACTACAAATTCATAAATATACGACTGTTTTTTTTCATTATATTACCTCTCAATGTCATATAAATTAAACAATGTAACAGGCGATGAAAAATGATTGTGGGTGGAATTCGAACAGTCGCATTCTGCACGACCCAATTGCAAAGTGCGAACGCTAAGCTTTTTTTTCCCCTGATTGCCTTTCATGGCCAAGTGCTCTACCGACTTTTTTAAAATATAAGATAATCTACAGGTATCACAAGAAAAAACTTAATTCATGTCTAACAAACATAAGGAAATCAAAGAATTGCACATAATTATTGGGTGTATCTAAAAGGTCAAACACTTGAAATATTTGGGAGAAACAATAACGGATACTGGCATAGAAAAAGAAGCGGTCAAACTTCGAGCAGCTAAACTTAGGAGGGCACACATTATAACACAGAAGCTGTACAACAAAAAATGCCAACACGAAATGCAAAGTTATCACACTACAATACCGTGACGAGATCAGAAGTTCAGTATGCAGCAGAAACACACTTCCTCAAGAACAAAGAACTAATAGATGAGCTGTATAAGAAGGAAAGAGTAATTTTGAGGAAGATTTTGGTGGACACAAAAAAGTGATGAAAAATGGGTAAAAATGAGGAATGAGGAGATCTACCAATTTATTAAACCAGTCACAACGGATATGAGAAAGAGGAGGCTGATGTTCTTTGGTCATCTGGTGAGAACATGGCAGATTAACGAAGAAAATCTTCAATATAATTCAACAGAGGAAAACACCCAACTCTTGGTTGCAAGGAATAAAGAAACACCCTGGTGAACTTGGACTTACAGAAATAGACGCAGAGAACAGGGACAAGTACAGAAAGGCAATTACTGAAATCGAGTTTTTTCAGGAGGCTCGAAAACCGAAGACCAACAGGAAACTAACAGCTGAACATCTGACAAAAATGGCAGCAGGCAGAAGAGCGGCCCGAGAGAAGAGAAAGAAACAAGTGAACATGAAATAGAATTTGTAACGTGGCCTTTAGTTGGCCAATTCGTATAAATAAATAAGATAACCTTCGCTACATGGAAACAATTGCAGCCTAGTGACGGCTTCACGCTTATCTTCTCGAAGGATTGGATTCCACTGAGTCCACAGTCATGTCTTGATTGTCCCGTGCATCGTTTTCCAGATTTAGTTTACTATTTCGGCTTCTCGTAACTTGGAGCGCGCCACTCGCCCGACAGTTAACACTTAAAAGTTGCATCGTCGTTGCTCCAGACAATGACGGAGGTAGTCTCCTGTCTTTTCTTTTGTGAGAATATAACTCAAACAGGAATAGTGGTTTCGAGCATGCCTGTTGCCTAAGAGCTAAATGTGCCTTTATTTTTCTCCAAAACACAAAACATTATTCTAAAGGCGCTAAGCGTGCGACGAGCACTCATAAATAAACAAACAAACTTTCTGAAATTTTAAACATAGCCGTTATGTGAATATAAAGAACCTTGAGGATACATATCTTCCATTGGGAATAAGAATGCTTTCGTTGAATCAAATTCCTTCTGCAGTGCGAGAAGGCAGTAAGACACGACTACATACACTAATGGCCATTAAAATTGCTACACCACGAAGATGACGTGCTACAGACGAGAAATTTAACCATCAGGAAGAAGATGCTGTGATATGCAAATGATTAGCTTTTCAGAGCATTCACACAAGGTTGGCGCCGGTGACGACGCCTACAACGTGCTGACGTGAGGAAAGTTTCCAACCGATTTCTCATACAAAAACAGCAGTTGACCGGCGTTGCCTGGTGAGACGTTGTTGTGATGCCTCGTGTAAGGAGGAGGAATGCGTACCATCACGTTTCCGACTTTGATAAAGGTCGGATCGTAGCCTATCGCGATTGCGGTTTATCGTATCGCGACATTGCTGCTCGCGTTGGTCGAGATCCAATGACGTAGTAGAAAATGGACTCGGTGGGTTCAGGAGGGTGATACGGAACGCCGTGCTGGATCCCAACGGCCTCGTATCACTAGCAGTGGAGATGACAGGCATCTTATCCACATGGCTGTAACGGATCGTGCAGCCACGTCTCGATCCCTGAATCAACAGATGGGGACGTTTGCAAGACAACAACCATCTGCACGAGCAGTTCGACGACGTTTTCAGCAGCATGGACTATCAGCTCGGTGACAATGGCTGCGGTTACCCTTGACGCTGCATCACAGGCAGGAGCGCCTGCGATGGTGTACTCGACGACGAACCTGGGTGCACGAATGGCAAAACGTCATTTTTTCGGATGAATCCAGGTTCTGTTTACAGCATCATGATGGTCGCATCCGTGTTTGACGACATCGCGGTGAACGCACATTGGAAGTGTGTATTCGTCATCGCCATACTGGCGTATCACCCGGCGTGATGGTAAGAGGTGCCATTGGTTACACGTCTCTGTCAGCTCTTGTTCGCATTGACGGCATTTTGAACAGTGGACGTTACATTTCAGATGTGTTACGACCCGTGGCGCTACCCTTCATTCGATCCCTACGAAACCCTACATTTCAGCAGGATAATGCACGACCGCATGTTGGAGGTCCTCTACGGGCCTTTCTGGACACAGAAAATGTTCGACTGCTGCCCTGGCCAGCACATTCTCCAGATCTCTCACCAATTGTAAACGTCTGGTCAATGGTGGCCGAGCAACTGGCTCGTCACAATACGCCAGTCTCTGCTCTTGATATTCAAAATATCCACGGCTGTATTGTACACTGTACACACCACTCTTGATGATTACGGCCAGAGGTGGTTGTTCTGGGTACTGATTTCTCAGGATCTATGCACCCAAATTGTGTGAAAATGCAATCACATGTCAGTTATAGTATAATATACTTGTCCAATCAATACCCGTTTATCATCTGCATTTCTTCCTGGTGTAGCAATTTTAATGGCCAGTAGTGTACGTAGACGGCGCTCTTTGCTTTGTCACGCTGTATTCAAAACTGCCGGCAAAATAGCCACCGATCTGTGTCTTCCATTTTCTTTGCTGGGAAATTTTCGCCTGCTCTTGCAACAGGTCGTATTGAAATTCGACTAGAGATTTGCTCTTCATTGCCAAGCAGAGCTCTACGACCTTACCCATGAGCCAATAGGTTGAAAGTCGTTTCTGATTTGGATAAGTCCATCTTGTGGGAGCGAGCAGTTCTTCCAGAGCTATATTGTCATCAGTCGTGCGGTTCATTACAGCCAGTTTGTGTCCTGTCCATAGCCATACCTCTTTGGCGGCGCCGCAAGTAAAACGGTGAACGTCAGTATCAGTGTTCTGACAGTCCAAGCATTGGTCGGTATTTGACAATCCGAGCTTAAAGAGACGCTCATTTGTGCTTATGGTATTGTATAAAGCGCAATACATGTGACGGTAAGGTTGTAACATGAATGTTTTGCCAAACTCGACTGCAAATGATTGTGGGGAATTTCTTCGTTAATTTGCTTATACGCTTATCTTCCGTAAGTACTTTGTAAACTTCCTTGCTTGTGTACTTCCTTACCCTTTGTCGGATGTAACTGTTCTCAATAATATATGTTTTAATATGCGACAACCTATGATTTATACGGGCCACCATAACTGGCATCCTGTTGTCTGGAGGAGACACTGCGTTCACAACGTAAGCTGTGAGATTTCCAGCCGCGCGGGATTAGCCGAGCGGTCTCAGGCGCTGCAGTCATGGGCTGTGCGGCTGGTCTCGGCGGAGGTTCGAGTCCTCCTTCGGGCATGGGTGTGTATGTTTGTTCTTAGGATAATTTAGGTTAAGTAGTGTTTAAGCTTAGGGACTGATGACCTTAGCAGTTACGTCCCATAAGATTTCACACACATTTGAACATTTTTTTGAGATTTCCATCACCTGCTGCTAGGGCCTTTGCCGCCCTAGATATCAACGGAGCTCTTCATTTATCTCTAACGTTGGTGAGACCTAAACCACGTCATGGTTTGATAATCTACCCTAAGGATTCGCCCTCTCCATATGAACCACGCTAGAGCAGATTCAATTCGTTTCCCTATTGTTGAAGGCAAAGGGAAAATGCTTGCGATGTACATCTTAGGAAGTATAGCGAGATTTATCAGCGTGATGTTTTGTATCATATCTAGAGGACGGGTGGAATTCTTTCGTAATATCGCTCCGAGGCTGTTGAGCTTCATTTTTCAATTCTAGGCCGCTGTCTTGACAGGACATTTGCTAAACGGTATTCCCAGAAGTTAGATGGTATCCACTTCTTCAACTGGTCCTGTTTCAACGAATCCTATCCCTCTGTTTAACTGTAAAATGCTAGATTTACTTACATTAATTTTAGCTCCAGAACACGAACTATATGTCTGAATCACGTCCTGTATCTTTATACAGGGCTATTACAAATGATTGAAGCGATTTCATAAATTCACTGTAGCCCCATTCATTGACATATGGTCACGACACAATACAGATACGTAGAAAAACTCATAAAGTTTTGTTCGGCTGAAGCTGCACTTCAGGTTTCTGCCGCCAGAGCGATCGAGAGCGCAGTGAGACAAAATGGCGACAGGAGCCGAGAAAGCGGACGTCGTTCTTGAAATGCACTCACATCGGTCAGTCATAACAGTGCAACGACACTTCAGGACGAAGTTCAACAAAGATCCACCAACTGCTAACTCCATTCGGCGATGGTATGCGCAGTTTAAAGCTTTTGGATGCCTCTGTAAGGGGAAATCAACGGGTCGGCCTGCAGTGAGCGAAGAAACGGTTGAACGCGTGCGGGCAAGTTTCACGTGTAGCCCGCGGAAGTCGGCGAATAAAGCAAGCAGGGAGCTAAACGTACCACAGCCCACGGTTTGGAAAATCTTACGGAAAAGGCTAAAGCAGAATGCCAGTTCGGCATTTCTTAAACAGGAGATTGGAAAACCGATGGATCGGTCGTGGTGGAGATCATGATTAGCAATTCATGTCATGGCCTCCACGCTCTCCCGACTTAACCCCATGCGATTTCTTTCTGTGGGGTTATGTGAAAGATTCAGTGTTTAAACCTCCTCTACCAAGAAACGTGCCAGAACTGCGAACTCGCATCAACGATGCTTTCGAACTCATTGATGGGGACATGCTGCGCCGAGTGTGGGAGGAACTTGATTATCGGCTTGATGTCTGCTGAATCACTAAAGGGGCACATATCGAACATTTGTGAATGCCTATAAAAACTTTTTGAGTTTTTGTATGTGTGTGCAAAGCATTGTGAAAATATCTCAAATAATAAAGTTATTGTAGAGCTGTGAAATCGCTTCAATCTTTTGTAATAACCCTGTAACATCGGTCGGATCAGTCAGATACACGGACAAGTCATCAGCGTAACATCTGCAGGCATATTTGCTGCCTCCACTCTCAGTACCAGAGAGCTTGACAAGTAATGTTCGTAGAAGAGGCTCGACTGATAACGAGAACAGCAGCATCGAGAGGGGGCAGCCTTCTCATATCGACGCTAGGCTGGGAATTCTCGCAGTGCATTGTCCATTGACAAGAATTCTTGAAGTTGCATGAGTGTATAATATCCTAATGATATCGACGAAAGAAGGCTTCATTCCGATTTTCGACATGACACGTAGCAGGTAGTTGTGACGGACCCTGTCAAACGCTTTGTCCATGTCTGACGACATGATGGCCACTCTGCAGTTGGACGCGGAGGTGACAGCCGCTACATCCCGTTATTCTTCCAGCGCTTGCTGTATTGGCCTTCTTGGGACGGCACACTACTGATATTGACCGATGAGGTCACCAGCAATGGTGTTCAATCGACGAAGCAATACCCTAGCAACTATCTTGTAGTCAGCATTTAGGAGCGATATAGGACGCATGGTTTTCAGATCATTAGTACACCCACTTTTAGGTACCAACACTATAAGCCCTTCTAAAAACTAAGAGGGAATAGTGGCAGACGTACGTATTTCGTCGAGCGCTCCAGTCACCGTACTACCGATTAAATTCCAGTGTTGTAGGTAAAACTCTACTGGTAACACAACGGGTTCAGGAGATCTGTTCCTCGGGCTTCCTTTCAACGCCGCGTACATTTCTTCTGTAGTGATAGGAGCTTCCAGTTCTGATTTTTCTGCATCCGTCGCAGTCGGGTCAACGCAGTTTAAAAAGGCCTCACAATTGCCGTTGTCGACAATGTCGCATACAGCATACAGCCTCGTGAAACAATCATGAGCAAACTTTTTGATGTCCTGTTGGTGGACAAGTTGGATTCCATCATCATTTCGGAGAGAACTTAAATGCAGCCGGCGACCTCTTTTGAATACGGCCAGAAGGTGGAAAAGCGCAGTTTTTTCATTCTCAATGCCGCTGTTGTCTCTCGATCTTATTTTAACTCCCTCTATTTGCTGTCGTTTCAGAGCGGTTATTTTGGCCTTGATCCGTTTTATTCTCATGGTGTGACGTGATACATTGGCGGTATCTGCGTATAGTTCCCTTAGGCACTGGAAGTAG
This sequence comes from Schistocerca cancellata, assembly GCF_023864275.1. Taxonomy (NCBI): domain Eukaryota; kingdom Metazoa; phylum Arthropoda; class Insecta; order Orthoptera; family Acrididae; genus Schistocerca; species Schistocerca cancellata. The sequence goes on along the minus strand of NC_064629.1, from coordinate 813,489,431 downwards.
AATTCCACTGTGTGTCTTTCCCACTGTTTCTTTTCAAAAGCGCAGCGTTTGAGTAAAGTTCGTATTTTAGGTTTTGCATGTGTTACCCACCATTCCATTTTAGTTCTTTAGCACCGTTTATTCCTTAAGCACATTTCCCAACCTCACGTTAACTCCTGCACAAGTCCAGTGTCCATCAGATGTGAGATATTGAATTTCCAAAGACCTCTACCCCGAAATGTCCTTTGCCTGGGCATGATAATCGTTGCCACAACTGCCAAATGATCATAAAAACTGACTGGATAAGTTTCGACGCTGTGAACACTATTTTTTAGGTGAAAAGACGCGTAGATGCGGTCTATCCTACTCATATATTGGCTAGTAATATAAGTGAGCCCTGGGTTCGCTCTTGGCTGGCTGTGCCAGGTGTCTATGAGGTGCAGTCCTTTCACTAAATCTCCCAGTTAGAGGCATACGTTAGGATTGGGCGTTTGGTCGGCGGCGGAAAGCACACAGTTAAAGTCACCAGCAAGGATGATGTTCTCGTCCATGGGACTGCTGAACTCAACTGTACTTTCCTTATAGAAGGTAGAGCCACCAGTCTGGCTTGCAAACCGGACAGAGCAGGAATATTAATAAGCCGAGCTGTGTCTTTCGACAGAAATTCCTCTTCCACTTACTAACTTTTTAACACTTCTGGGTATAATCCCTTCCTTGAATAACGTGGTAGTGCCACTTTCAGGTCCCCTATTGAGGATAGCATTAGTACTGGGGCAAGGCCCATACCACCCCACATTCCATTGTTGCCAGATGTATCCAAGATGGTGGCTATGACATCATCCAAGATAGCAGTGTGTAGACTTGGCAACAGTGCATGATGTCGTACAAAATGGCGGCCATAGCCTCATGGCGGATTTTGGCGGGAAGATAGGTCAATTGGGCTATCTCCACTAACCTAATCCATCTAAAAGACTCTGCAAAAATGATTGCTAATCGTCAGCTGTCAAAATCATGCACCAGTCTTTATTTAAACAATTTGAGGCACTACTGCCATCCAGTGTGTTCGCCACAAGGTCCAGAGTCCAACTGACCTAGTACACCGTACCACTACCAGAGGGCACTGTTGTCCATGCCACGACATAATCCAAGATGACGGCCATGACGTCAGCTGATGACGCAAGTATCGTTATCCAAGATGGTGGATTTTGGCGGGAAACAGTGTGTTCACCACGAGGTCTGGACCTAGTACACAGTAATGCCACCAGAGGGTGCTATCGTCCATTCCATGATGTAACCCAAGACGGTGGAGGAAAATGGTGGGAAACAGTGTGGTTGCCATGAGGTATGGACCTAGTACGCAGTACTGCCACCAGAGGGTGCAGTCATCAGTTCCGTGATGTAACCCAAGATGGCTGTCTGGAGGGGAAAATGACTCAGCCTGCACTGGGCTGTTGGAGAGAGGAAGGAGTGTACTTTATTTATTTTGGAACAGTTTATTTAGGGATGGATTAGAGATAGTACATGTATCACATTGATACAAAACACACGCTCTGACATGCTTGGGGTCATGCCACACAACCCACAGACCTGTAAACTACTAAATAACACTCTGCAGACACGCAAACAACTCCTAAATTACCGAAATAATTTCAGTACAGACATGCAAACTCCTCCTAAATAATGCAGTACACAGATGTCCAGACACGAAATCAACTCTTAAACTGTCCAAATAACACATAGCACAGCCTACAGATCTGTGCTCAAAAACATGCAACAGACATGCAAGCAATGTATGCAGGCACTGCCCACCACCCCCTGTCCACTAAACCGCACAGGAGGCTAGTGGCAGACCCCATGAAGTGACACGGCCATCAACTGCCAGGCCACGCACAGCTGACCCAAGCATGAGGTGGCGTTATCCCTTTGATACTTGAAACCTGAGAAATTCTTCACGAAATACGTGATCACCTAGGTGCCATTGCTGACGCGACCAGTCAGGAGTGAAGACCTATTTGCAAAGCTCAGACGTTTGAAGAGCATGCGTACATCGATGCCGCTGCCACGAGCCATCGACGGATGCAAGCCAGCATGAGCCATCACTCTCACGCCACTGCAGGTGAAAGTTGGGTGTATTTTTGGGTATACAGTTAGAGGTCCACGAGTGTTATACATATTTATACTGATGTCACAGAACTCCAAGGCATGTTCACGCTGGTCCCATGTGTGAGATGCCTCTGGGCAGTATGTGTGTTTACCATTGCTGATGTGATTATGCATAGCTGTGGTACGTTCGAGCACCGAGAGAGATGTTCCAATGCTTCCCACAATAGCACAGGGTGCATTGTACCTAGCAATCCTAACTGAACAGCCCGCTCGTTACTGTATTTAACCGACAAACTGCTGGTATCGGAGCTCCGGTCGCCATTGTTTTCTACAGACGAGAGTTTCTGCGGTAAAATTATTTTGCAAAGATCGCACTGACAGTTAAACCCTGCAAAATTTGTCTACAGATCATCAAATACATACAAGATTCACAAGAATATTGGAAGCCAGGACCTTATTTACCAGTGTAACTACAATTAAATATTACGATTGCTACTACAGTCTGACACCGATCGATGTACAGGTAATGTCTCCTCTTGACAGCTGTGGTTCTGGAACTAATCTCAGTATCTATAGTGAACTCTCGGAAATTGCACAGTGTCCCAGAAATACTTAATGTCTGCTTTTGTAGGAGTTTTCGTGGTGTCTTGTGTTGTATGCACGGAAATTCTTTCCCTAACAGAACCTGTTTATGAAAATAGCGCAGACTAATGTCGAATGCATGCTTCCTTGCGGTCCTAACGTGCCAGCCCATCCATCACATGTTACCCTTCCTGTTTTCAACATACACAAACGTTCTCGCCGTTATGTAGAGACACCTATATCGCAGGACAAAGGATGTCTTGTGAATGAATAGAGCATTATGATCGTATTTTGTACAGATCACCATATTGCACCAACAACTAAACCTTGCAAAGTGCCCTACATAACGTCAAATACAGAAAGACTCCTACTCAATTACACTGCTCTCCCACCGTGGACAGGAGCTTGAATATTAGAACGTGAAACCAATCTCTGACCCAGCAATGTATAACTGCGTACCATCTCGATGCAGTAAACATACAATTCATGTCCTACGGCATACAAAAATCGCCCCTTAACCTCATTCATACATATACCCCGAAGACAGACAGCACTGTAGATATACTCGCAGCACTAGATATACTGAAAACACAGCAGGTTATGTCATGATTGCATGGATGGAACTGACACAAAACCGATAGAATTCCGAAAACTGATGGGCGGGTAGGTATAAATTGACCAAATATACGCCGAAATGTGGGGAAATTGCGGAAGTACTTGCGCGTCTTTTGCTTGGCGCAGAACAATTTGTACATGGGAACAAGCATGCGAGAGCAAGAGGTATCCAAGAAAACATCGACATGGAGCGAAGGGAACCAGGGAAACAGTCACTTTTTTCCATTGAGGCAACATTCTATTGCATGTCTATTGAGGTAACAGTGATACACGCGAATTGACTACTATATTTGACGCTTTTCGGGAAGACAGAGAACCAACTGCCTCTAAACTCACTTGCATCTGCGTTAAAGGACGACATAGAGTGGATGGATTGGTCGGTTGAGATGGGGTTGTAACGAGGTGCGATTTAATGTTAGACTGATGATGTTTTCTACAGAGAGAGAGGGAGGAAGTTGCTGCTGGTCATTTCACCATTTTTTTCCTGATGTTGCATCAGGATGCATCAGATGTGTGACATAGCCTGCGGTGGTATATTGATGGGTCGGAATTCAGTTTCACGTTCTAATATTCAGGCTCCTGTCCTCGGTGGGAGCGCAGTGTAATTGAGTAGGTGTCTTTCTGTATTTGGCGATATGTAGGGCACTTTGCAAGGTTTAGTTGCCGGTGCAATATGGTGATCTGTACAAAATAAAATAATAATACTCTGTTCATTCACAAGACATCCTTTGTCCTGGGAAATGGAGACTCTACATAGCGGTGAGAACGTTTGTGTATGTCGAAAACAGGAAGGGTAACACGTGATGGACGGGCTGGCACGTTAGGACCGCAAGGAAGAATGCAATGAAGGTTATGCTGAGCTATTTTCGGAAGAAGGTTCTGTTAGGGCAAGAATTTTCGTGCATACAAGCAGAGACATCAAGAAAGCGAGCATTAATATGGTCTGAGGTTATTTCAAATGGTAGTTCGAAAACTCTAATAGTTCTGATTCCAGAATGTTTGAACTTTAAGTTGTTCCCATATAATTCTATTATTTGGTCACATATTTTCGGGATTCTTTAACTTATGATAGACGGTACTGCTAATGATCGATAGATGAACTCCAATTATATCCTCAGCTGTTAACTACTTCTTCCAGAAAGTCCTCTACTTCAAACGATTTAGGTCGTGCGTAATTATTGTCAAACATAAGCTTCAAAGTATCTTTCCTTATAGGCTCTGCCATTAGAAATCGAATCTGCTCTGCGCGGGTAAGTTACGAACGCTCTACGGCGTTACACTCGCTGACAACTCACGGCCTCTAGCAGCGGAGACGTAAACACGGCTCATTTCTACATGCCACGGCTGCCAGGGCCGACTTCACTTCACCACTACAACTGGCGCTTTCGCTCAGGTTCATCAGCTACATAACAGTCGCGTAAAACTTGTCTTTTCTCGGAATTGCCAGAATGATGCACCTTATTACTTGTAAATTATGTTGTTTTAATGGCCTACTAAAAGTGTACAAAGTTTGAAGTAAATCCGTATTCCCGACGTCGTGGCCGCCCCTTGTTAGAATTCAGACGTTAAGTAACGGTGGATACACTTGAATCAATTAGTTGATAATGATAGCCCTCAAAGTGTGGGGGTGGCTAAATCACATCTTGATGCAGAAATCTCCTCTTGTAACATCTGACACTGTAGATGCCTTGCCAGCCGGCCGCTGTGGCCGAGCGGTTTTAGGCGCTTCAGTCCGGAACCGCGCTGCTGCTACGGTCGTAGGTTCGAATCCTGCCTCGGGCATGGATGTTTGTGATGTTCTTAGGTTAGTTAGGTTTGAGTAGTTCTAAGTCTAGGGGACTGATGGCCTCAGATGTTAAGTCCCATAGTGCTTACAAGGGAATCTCCCCATCGCACCCCCCTCAGATTTAGTTATAAGTTGGCACAGTGGAGAGGCCTTGAAAAGCTGAACACAGATCAATCGAGAAAACAGGAAGAAGTTGTGAGGAACTATGAAAAAAATAAGCAAAATACACAAACTGAGTATTCCATGCGCAAGATGGGCAACATCAAGGACAATGTGAGCTCAGGAGTGCCGTGGTCCCGTGGTTAGCGTGAGCAGTTGCGGAATGACAGATCCTTGTTTCAAGTCTTCCCTGGAGTGAGAAGTTTAATTTTTTATGCCGTCACCAGTGTCGTATAGAATATATCAGACGTGTTTTCCTGTGGAGGAATCGCTTGACCTATGACCTTGCGATCAAATGTTTTCGGTTCCCATTGGAGAGGCACGTCCTTTCGTCCACTAATCGCACGGTTTTGCGGTGCAGTCGCAAAACACAGACACTAAACTTATTACAGTGAACAGAGACGTCAATGAACGAACGGACAGATCATAACTTTGCGAAAATAAAGAAAGTAAACTTTTCACTCGATGGAAGACTTGAATCAAGGACATCTCGTTCCGTAGCTACTCACGCTAGCCGCGGGACCACGGCGCTCCTGAGCTCAAGTTATCTTTGATGTTGCCTATCTTGCGCATGGACTACTCAGTTTGTATATTTTGCTTATTTTTTCCATAGTTCCACACAACTTCTTCCTGTTTTCTCGATTGATCTGTGTTCAGTTTTTCAAGGCCTATCCACTGTGCCAAGTTATAACTAAATCTGAGGGGAGTGCGATGGGGAGGTTCCCTTGTTAGAGCCATTTGAACCATTTAGATGCCTTACCATCTCCGTGACGCTTTCGAGCTTGCTACATGAACCTGTAACGAAAATCGCTGCTCTTTTTTGGATCTTCTTTATTTCCTCTATCAACCTCATCTGGCACGGAGGCCAGACTGACAAGCAATATTGAAGTACTGGTCGAACAAGAGTTTCGTAAGCTATCTTCTTTGCAGGTGGACTGATGACCATAGATGTTAAGTCCCATAGTGCTCAGAGCCATTTTTTGACCCGTGTTTGTGCCCATTGGGTCTGTTGACTCCCGAAGAAAAGGCTGTGCGAATTGAGCCAAGCAGTGAGGCGCTGTATCTCTTTGCTGTTGCAGAGGATGCGTTTCTAGAATCGGTTATCACCGGTGATGAGTCATGACTGCATCATTATGATTCTGGAGGAAATCCCCAGGTTCTCTAACACAAAAACTTCCTGAGGATTCATCACATAAATCCGTCTGGCATTTATCATACGTGCGAGTACTTTTTTGTGGTCGCTCCAATTTAAATCGCTTCGCACGCGTACACCTACATATTTCGTGGATGTGACTGCTTCCAGTCATTGTTCTGCAATTGTGTAATCATACAGTAGCGGGTCTTTCTACCTATTTATGCGCAATAATTTACGTTTGTTTATGTTGAGGTGAACTGCCGATCCCTGCACCAAGCGTCGGTCCTTTGAAGGTCTTCCTGCATTTCACTACAATTTTCTAGAGTCGCGACTTCTTTGTATACTACAGAATCATCCCCGAAAAACCTCATGGAATTTCCTACCTTATACACTGGATCATTTACATGTATAATTTGAAAAGTAATTATCTTGTAACAATCCTTTGAAGCATGCCCGACGTTGAATTTACGTCTGAAGACTTCTCTTCGTCCTCTGTTTTGTAGGGACTCTTCAGTCCAAGCACGCAATCTATTTGATATTCCTTCTTCCGGTATAAAGAAATGACATTAATTACATATGTTCAATCATGGTCATATTTATCTGGAGTAACGTTATACATTCACTGCATCAACGTTATAGAATTCAGGAAAATATCTAATTTATACATAAAAACTGCCTTACGTACGATAGCTGATCAGCAAAGACTGAGACTGATTTTCTCCTAAAGCTTCCGTGATAGTTTCATTTCTGTACCATGAATATTTGAAAAGAGTTGGTTTTTATTTATGATGTCCACAGGCAGTAGTACTCTCGTATCGATTGGTTGGTAGTAGACGCTCTTTGCATTTCGTATACCAGACAAAGAGAATGACGTGAGAGGAGCAGTATGGCGCAATAAAATTATGTGTTTGTTTAAACCATACAAAGGTTCAGCAAGTGTACGGTAAAGATGCACTTACCTCGGGCACAGGTGTTTAGGTGTTTCAGAGACTTCAGAGACAGCCGACTGTGTAAAGCAAGCGGGCCTGGAGTTTTGTCTTCTGCTGTGACTGAAATCAACATCAACACGGCTGTTGTGATTGTCCATGAGGGTTGGCGGATATCAATACGCTACCTCAGCAAAATGTTGATAATTTCATGTCTTTACGAGTATTCATGATCATCTCCATATGACCCGTGTTTTGTCCGCAGCTCGTGGTCGTCTGGTAGCGTTCTCGCTTCCCGCGCCGGGTTCCCGGGTTCGATTCCCGGCGGGATCAGGGATTTTCTCTGCCTCGTGATGACTGGGTGTTGTGTGTTGTCCTTAGGTTAGTTAGGTTTCAGTAGTTCTAAGTTCTAGGGGACTGATGACCATAGATGTTAAGTCCCATAGTGCTCAGAGCCATTTTTTGACCCGTGTTTGTGCCCATAGGGTCTGTTGACTCCCGAAGAAAAGGCTGTGCGAATTGAGCCAAGCAGTGAGGCGCTGTATCTCTTTGCTGTTGCAGAGGATGCGTTTCTGGAATCGGTTATCACCGGTGATGAGTCATGACTGCATCATTATGGTTCTGAAGGAAAACGAGCCTGCACAGTGTGGAAATCGCCAGGTTCTCTAACACAAAAAAGGCGAAAGTTAGTTGTTCCACTTGCAGGGGAAGTGATTGTAATCGCATTTTTTGACTGTCATGGAATGATTTACCAGAATGCAGTTTCCCGAGACACTACTGTTACACCAGCATACTGCACAAGGTATTGGCCAAACTGAGGAAGCACACTACAAGGAAACGACCAGAACTTTCTAGGATTGGGTGGTGACTTCATCATGAAAGTGAGTGGCCATACGTCGCAAATCAAGTCATGCAGTTTCTTGCCCATTTCAACATTACCTGTGTACAGCGTCGACCTTATAGCTCCGATCTTGCACCCTGTGACTTTTTTTATTCCAATCACTAAAAGAAAAGCTCTTAATTGTCGTATTGTTTCCTCCTTCTTGCTCTTTAACATATAAATTACAACCTAAACATAAATGAATGATTACGGGAAATTGTAACTACTAAATGATAAATGTTGTTTCTGCTTATACATTTATTGTAAATTAAAAACCCCTCTATATTACAAATGTTTATATTTCCTAACTAATATTACTAATCAATTGCCCAAATCTGCCCCTTTTTATGGCTACACGATCTAATATAAATAATGTGAGATGGCTAACATCATCTACGTACCAAACACTAGAAGACACTACCTTCAAAGATGATCTACAGTCGTGTGCAACCTCAGTGGAAATAAAACTTACGTGATCACAGCTATTTAGCCTTATAGCCCTAATAAGCCGAAGCAATTAGCAATATCACCGTATGTACTGCGTCCGGTGCGTCGGAGTGATGGTTCTCATACACGTCTGTGACGATGGAAGAACTAAGGCGGTCCTCTGACTAGTATAATCTAATAATGTCTTCTCCTCTCTGTGTTCTACAGACAAGAAACGCGAACTCCCAGCCACAAGGACGGAATTCAGATAACGGCTCTACGTGGATACAGGCAGAAGAAGTGCTCTCAATAACTGAAGCTGTGTACTCAACGACGACTCCCTACCTGGAGGTGAAGTCCAGAATGGTATAAGTTTGCAACAGTACAGTACGTAACCGTTCTAACTATAAAATCTCCTGAGAGCAAAGACAGCAAGTCTGTCTGTACCAACAAAAGTTGATACTGAGCGACCATCAGAAACGGGCGCTGTCCCAGCAAAGCTCGGCTCCCCTCCTTCATAACTGCAGAAGGCGAATCATATTCTCGACACCATGGAATATTCTTACTCTCTACAGATTCTTCCGAACGACGACCAACCATATTTTAGTCTTTTGTCGTCCAGCACAGAAAGTTTGGGAGGAAATACCTATCCCCGTTAATTAGGAATTCATACAATGGTACGCTTCTCAGAGTAAAAATCCTCAGAAATAACCCAGCCTGCGTGATTTCTGAAGTAACGCTTCCTTGTTCCTCTCTTCTGCGTCCAAGATTTTCAGAATTTCCGGTTATCCTTCCGACCTAGCTTCAAGACCGGCCAGCCGCCACTCTATTGTGCTTCAGCACTCAGGTGCCCCGACCGTCCGGCTGGGGCTATTTCCTCTGTTAAGCAGGACTAATACACCTGTGCGGGCTTTTCCACCCATGGCCTGAGTTACGCCTGCCGTTTCATTTCCACTAGCGTTACACCTCTACTAGTACAGGCAATCATTCATTACATCATTTTGATAATAAAGACACTCCGTCACCTTTCATGCAATAAGCGTTAACAACTATTTACAAGGTGTACATGACTATATCAGTCTTCTTAAAATATTCATATATACGATGTACAACCTATCAAATGATATCTAATTCCGGGTGTAAATAACGGCAAAGTATGTAGATCAGTGCTTGTAAGGTGCGAAATTATAGCCACCTTACAATATTTGATGGAATATAAATGCAACTACTTTCTTATAAATATGTATTTTCTTGAACTAGCTTCAGAGCTGTATCAGCCTCATTTGAATATCCAAAACTTGCACACTGGTTTAGTAAGCAAGGAAATTCGTTTTCACACATAACATACAATATATAGACAACAATTATCCATAGGGGTTACATTTAAGTGTTTCCTGTCTTCTCGTTACAGACCTAGCACCCAGCACAATGCTATATAACTTCTGAATGCCCCATCTGAAGATAAGCCTAAAAAGCCAGATATAATTTATGATATTGCTATGGTCTAAGATTTATTACCCAATTATTATAACTGATGACTTGTCACAACATCTCTGTGATTTATGACCCTAAACTGACTGTCTGTCCCCAGCCACTGGTAGGAAATTAAAAAAAAAATAAGTTGATATGTTATCCTCTGTTTGTTGAGAAAGCTGGTGCAGCCTCTATGGTTGCTAGATTTGGCTGGAAGAATGAGTGCTGCATGTATAGTTGTCAGCTTTATCTCCAATTAGTGTATATAACTTTTAGCTATGCTCCCCCTATAATTTACTACCAAAAAATGGCCGTCAAGCAGTGTTGCGCCAAAATAACTGTTCTAATTTATTTTATCACATTGCCTCTCTTTGCACTCACATACTATAGATACACACATTATATGTATGTCTCCTTTTTTGTACAGTTATAGGCAGTAAACTCCCTTGACTTTTATTGCATTTAGATGTATTATAACTACCAGTGTGGTTGGGTTGGAGGTCTGATGAGATGGTTTGTAAACAGCAGCAAGGATATAGGATAATAAAAGTTCTTCATTTTTTCGTAATGTGTACAATGTTTTCCCTGGCAGCAATTTTTTTTGTAGAATAAGTTCAGAAAAACTTTATACACGAATAATGACAATAACTAGTAGCATGAAAAAATAATATACACACTAAAAACCTCCTATATGTGAGTACACACGGTATGCTGCTCAATAGGTTTCCCAGATAATCTTTAAAATTTTACAACAGTAGAGTTGGCATTCTTCTGTTAAATACAGTTGTCGAAGTTGTCATTTGACATACAGTTGTTGCGACTGAAAATTTTTACACTTCATTTGTTACGATCTCATTTGATAGATAGTTGTTGTAATGTGTAAAGACAGATCTAACATATGAAATACTGTACTTTGCACTAAAAACTGAAGACTTGATTGACTAACTTACTTTCATGAGGCAACAGGCCAATTTCCAGAAATACAATGAGTACCACATGGTCCTGCGACTGAGTAGAACTTGCAAACCATATGTTGAGATCGAAATGGAGCACCGCCAACGCTGCCCTGCAGGCACTTCGAGTGCTCTTCAGCCTTGAGAGCCACTGAGGCCACACAACACACATCTTTGTCCTCCTTTGGATGGCACCTGTCACCGTATAGCATGCATAAATTTTTAATCTGAGACCTACAAACTGCTCAATCTGCGACACATTCATTGTCTTTCATTAGGCCAATAATCTTGTTGACTGCAGGAGTTATAAGTATTATCAGCTGTGCATCGAGGCGTGTCGAATGTGGTGGGGTGGAATTTTATTAACTTCTATGTACCCCAACTCTTCGTCCAATAGCTGAAGCTGTATGTATCTGTATAAAGCAACTATTGGTCTGAACAATGAGTTTTTGCAAACTCGTAGTGAAGATTAGATGGGTTGATCACATAACTAATGATGGGGTATTGAATAGAATTGGGGAGAAAAGGAACTTGTGGCACAACGTGACTAGAAGAAGGGATCGGTTGGTAGGACATGTTCTGAGACATCGAGGGATCACCAATTTAATATTGGAGGGCAGCGTGGAGGGTAAAAATCGTAGAGGGAGACCAAGAGATGAATACACTAAACAGATTCAGAAGGATGTAGGCTGCAGTAGGTACTGGGAGATGAAGAAGCTTGCACAGGATAGAGTAGCATGGAGAGTTGCATCAAACCAGTCTCAGGACTGAAGACCACAACAACAACCACTTCGGAAATGGTCTGAAGTCATGTGTCAGGACAACATGCATGTCACTGGAGCCGTACATCCCGATCATGCTAAGTTTCAGCTCATGAGAAAGGAAGGGGTCTTTCTATAGGAATATCTCGAGTCGATGGAGAAAATCAATGAAATCAAACTGCTCAATACGATCTCATTTTTCAGTAATCTTACAGGCAGTCTATCACAGATGCGGAGGGTGGGCATGTGGTGATTGTTTGGCTGGAATTCAGTATCTCTGATTTAGAGGATTATGCTAATCTTTATGTTGACATGGGCGGATGTCTACTTATAGACATTTATGAGAAATTCGCGAGTTAATGCATATCTACATACACGCTGGATCCTGCCACCTCCTATTAATCTGCGCCGGAGCTTACGTCGGACACGATGCTGAAAAAGACTCTTGTCAACATTGTCACATGGCAACATAGGACTAGGGAATGATTATCACGACATCCACCTACGGCGCAGAGACGGTGATAGCTGAAGTGTTGTTGTAGCCCCAAGACCACCTCTGAACGATTCAAACATTCTGTGGAAGAAATAACAATATACATAAATATTGTGTGTCTGTGAGGGAGGGGTTTGTGTGTGTGTGTGTGTGTGTGTGTGTGTGTGTGTGTGAGTGAGTGAGTGAGTGAGAGAGAGGGAGAGAGAGAGAGAGCCCTAACAAGAATCACACGCAAGCATCAACGATTTCTTATACTTTCGTAGGATTTCATCAACATTGGTACTGCTCCATTCCGATTTCACCTCGTCATTAAGAGGTTGGAATTCAGGTATTTGATTAACTATTTGCTCCTTACAGGCATCTGCATCCATCTCACACATTTCTGTGCCATTATCAGGTCTTCCTATAAACAAAAGCATGTGATCATTATTATTAGCACTTTTGTATGACTTAACACTTATATATCCGGCTGATTAGGATCCATCATAGTGGGTTGCACAGCTAGTCGACTTGGCTGAGTCATACGGATTCCCATAAGAGCAAGATGATTTAAAAGTTCTAGGAAAGAAAAAAGAAAAAGTATCGAGTGTAAATATGGGTATATGCACACGAACATATATAGAGACGTGTGACTCACATACTTGATAATGTGTGGCTGGTGGATCAGCCTCATTCTGGCCAGACGTATGCATTTCCATCTGACAGACATCCTTCAACAGTCCTGTGAAAAGGAAAAGCATAACATCAACTAATCACTGTAAACAATTATTCACATATAGAAAGACTTGCACATATGATCACAGCCTCATTGCTTAACTGATTTGGTTCAGTCATCCCGAGTCATCGCCCATCAGTGACGACGGCATGCTGGCCTCTGTACCAACGGAAAGGTTCTTTACATCATGTAAGAATAAAAAACACGCCTATATAAACAGTATTTTAGACACAAATCTTCAATTTTTTCAACAAGACGAGTGTGCTTGCTCCCATCACCACCAGATCTATCCCAGGAGGATCGGTTCATAGTTGATAACACTAGTAGTCAGTCTGAAACTGGAATCGATTCAACTGGTGCAGTCATGCCTTATACACACTCGCCCAAGGATGAGTGGCGGGAGAAGGTAGGATGCACATGCAGCCACTGTTTATAGTGCCTCCAAAATGTGTGATTGGATTTTAAGTGTTGGCTACGCTATAGTTAGGGACCAACCAACGCATCTCTCTCATTAACCCTAAAAAAAATTTCAGTCACGAGTTCAAATAAATGCAGGCAGGAATTTGCAGTGAAAATTACACTCCTGGAAATTGAAATAAGAACACCGTGAATTCATTGTCCCAGGAAGGGGAAACTTTATTGACACATTCCTGGGGTCAGATACATCACGTGATCACACTGACAGAACCACAGGCACATAGACACAGGCAACAGAGCATGCACAATGTCGGCACTAGTACAGTGTATATCCACCTTTCGCAGCAATGCAGGCTGCTATTCTCCCATGGAGACGATCGTAGAGATGCTGGATGTAGTCCTGTGGAACGGCTTGCCATGCCATTTCCACCTGGCGCCTCAGTTGGACCAGCGTTCGTGCTGGACGTGCAGACCGCGTGAGACGACGCTTCATCCAGTCCCAAACATGCTCAATGGGGGACAGATCCGGAGATCTTGCTGGCCAGGGTAGTTGACTTACACCTTCTAGAGCACGTTGGGTGGCACGGGATACATGCGGACGTGCATTGTCCTGTTGGAACAGCAAGTTCCCTTGCCGGTCTAGGAATGGTAGAACGATGGGTTCGATGACGGTTTGGATGTACCGTGCACTATTCAGTGTCCCCTCGACGATCACCAGTGGTGTACGGCCAGTGTAGGAGATCGCTCCCCACACCATGATGCCGGGTGTTGGCCCTGTGTGCCTTGGTCGTATGCAGTCCTGATTGTGGCGCTCACCTGCACGGCGCCAAACACGCATACGACCATCATTGGCACCAAGGCAGAAGCGACTCTCATCGCTGAAGACGACACGTCTCCATTAGTCCCTCCATTCACGCCTGTCGCGACACCACTGGAGGCGGGCTGCACGATGTTGGGGCGTGAGCGGAAGATGGCCTAACGGTGTGCGGGACTGTAGCCCAGCTTCATGGAGACGGTTGCGAATGGTCCTCGCCGATACCCCAGGAGCAACAGTGTCCCTAATTTGCTGGGAAGTGGCGGTGCGGTCCCCTACGGCACTGCGTAGGATCCTACGGTCTTGGCGTGCATCCGTGCGTCGCTGCGGTCCGGTCCCAGGTCGACGGGCACGTGCACCTTCCGCCGACCACTGGCGACAACATCGATGTACTGTGGAGACCTCACGCCCCACGTGTTGAGCAATTCGGCGGTACGTCCACCCGGCCTCCCGCATGCCCACTATACGCCCTCGCTCAAAGTCCGTCAACTGCACATACGGTTCACATCCACGCTGTCGCGGCATGCTACCAGTGTTAAAGACTGCGATGGAGCTCCGTATGCCACGGCAAACTGGCTGACACTGACGGCGGCGGTGCACAAATGCTGCGCAGCTAGCGCCATTCGACGGCCAACACCGCGGTTCCTGGTGTGTCCACAGTGCCGTGCGTGTGATCATTGCTTGTACAGCCCTCTCGCAGTGTCCGGAGCAAGTATGGTGGGTCTGACACAGCGGTGTCAATGTGTTCTTTTTTCCATTTCCAGGAGTGTATTTTCATTGCACACAGCGTTTAAAATATTTGACGTAACTGAGTTTATTTCAAATAACGTGGCACTTATCACAACCAAATTCTCAGAAAAATTCCAATGCAGTCGCGAGGCGACCTACAGCACAGATACGTACTGTCTATTCCAGGTCTCAACTCTCACTGCTAGACGAATGCAAAAGAAAAACCTAGCGCAAAAAGTGGCCGCCGCTGTTTAATCTCTAGTCTTGATGCGAGTCAGGCTCACACAATTCCCTCAACATCATCTGACATAATTCATTCACACTGCATTACCCATATTTTACTTTCTTGTTCATGTAATACCCTCATTTCAAGACACTGCCCGTTCTGTTCAGGTGACCTTGCAAGTTCTTTGCCGTCTCTGAAGAGTTCAGTATCACCAAGAAATCTTCAACTTTTTATTCCTTTACCTGAAATTTAATTCCTTTCTAAATCACATCTTGGTTTCCTTTGCTGCTTGCTCGATGTACGGACGGAATTACATGGGAGACTGGCAACAAACCTGTCTCATTCCTGCTCAATCGCTACCTCCATTTCATGTCCTCCAGTTCTTAGAATTGCAGTTTGGTTTCGACACGTGTTATAGATAACATTTCACTCGGTGTATTTTAACCCTGTCAACTTTATAATTCCATCCAATGACTTTCAGTCAACACTGTCAAAACATTTTCTCAATTTACAAATGCTATAAATGTGTGGTTATTATAAAGGCATATGATCCATTCATGCATTCCTACATTTATCTGAAACCCAATCTGATCTTCTCCAAAGTCGGATTCTATCAGCCCATATGTTTAAGAGTTTGTACTCGAAAACGGGGAAAATACCAAATTTCGTGACATTTTAAAAACCACCGATTGTGTGATAAGCATTGTATTCTAGCGATGGATAAAATTTGCATCATTAGTAACTGACTAATATGAGGAGGAGAGGAGGTACAGTTTCTAATCATTCTACGTTGTAAAAGGGAAAACTTTAATTAATAGTTGAAAGAAGCTTTTACTGTAATATAGGTAAGTCACTTCGGAGGTCGGAGGAAGGCAAGACATTCTACCTACTAAAGGACGTTGCCATCCTAACCATCCTCTGAGTTAAGGTCAGCTTAACCTTTACTATGTTTGTACTGGACAGACGGTCTCGTATGTTGTTTGATTCCTGGAGGAAAGACGGTACCGGTTTAGTATGAGTGGTGGAGAATTTTTCACTGGACAGTGAGCGGAACAATATTTCGGCAGCGCAGCAATCAAACCACACTTGTCCCTGAGAGTGCCCCTGGGTTGTCCACCAGTCGGTCTCTCTGCCACCATAAAGGGGTGGGGAACCAAGCGCCTCAAATACCCTGCACGCTGCTGCGCCTTTTGCGCCAAAAGCTGACCTGCGAATCACAGTTTCACATTAAGTTCCATGTAAATAATTCCTGAAGATAGGATGACGGTTAATTCATAAGCAATTTGGCAACGGTAGCCACCAACTGGCAGATATACGCTATCTGATCCAAAGTATCCGGATAATTGGTAGTGGAGATTAATAAGGGATAAGTCTACCCGTCGCATTTTTTGGTATCTTCAACTTAACAGAGACAACATTTAATGAGTTATCTGAATATATGTGGAGGAATGACAGACCATTCTTCCTCAAGAACCAAGACCAGAGAAGCTACTGATGTTGGATGCTTGTGTCAGGAGCGAAGTCTACGTTCCACATCATCCCAATGGTGTTCCATTGGTTTCAGGTCGGGACTCTGGGTAGGCCAGTCCATTTCCGGGCTGTTATTGACCATAAACCACCGCCTTATAGACGCTGCATTATGTTAGGGTGCAGTGTCATATTAATACAGTCAATTACAGTGTGCGAACTGTTCCTGTACTGTACACAGTACACACTGCTCTAAAATGCGTTCATATCCTGCCTCATTTTGAATTTTCTTTAGCGCAATAGGGGGATCACACCCTCATCACAAAAACACGCGAATATAGCAACACCACCACCTCTGTACTATACATGATGGCAGGTAACGACCTCCAGGAATTCGCCAAACATAAACCCTTCCATCGGATTGCCATAGAGTATAGCCTGAGTCATCACTCCAAATCATTTGTTTCCAGTCATCCAGTGTCGAGTGACGTCCGTCGCTCTTTACACTACCTCAGGTGTCGTTAGCATTGACTACAGAAATGTTTGGCTTATGAGGAGTTGCTCGGCGTTCGGAAGAACGACGGTTCAAACCCGTGTCCAGCCATCCAGATTTAGGTTTTCCACGATTTCCCTAAATCGCTCCAGGCAAATGTCATATGGTTCCTTTGACAGGGCACAGCCGATTTCCTTCCTCATCCTTGACCTAATCCGAGTTGTGTTCCGTCTCTGATGACCTCGATGTCGACGTGACGTTAAACTCAATCTTCCTGCTCGAACATTGACCACATTCTTTTTAACTCCCTATGCACATTGTGCTAGCTGAATTGTCGATAGCACTTTGTTTGGAACCTATTGAGTGAATCCTTCCACTGATTTCACGTGATTTTTAAGCTACCCTTCATAATGGTTGATGGTCCCTATTCGTCAGTACATGAGGTCCGCTTGGTGTCGGTTTAGCTACAATTGCAACTCCACATTTCCATTTCTAAATTGCATCAGCAACAGTCGACATGGACAGCTTTAGAAGGATCGAAATGTCCCTGATGGGCTTGTTACTGAGGCAACATCCAGTGACCAGTCCACGTTCGAAGTCACAGAGCTCTCCAGTCCTACCCATTTTTCTGTCACAGCTTCTCTAAAATAAATGCAGTCTGTCCGAATGTGCACACCTCTGAAATCAGCACAGTGCCCTCTGCCTCCTTTTACACTGCCGGGTCCGCCTCTCGGGACATCTACTGATTAATTGCAAATCACATATTTGTGTCCGGATACTTTTGATCAGGTAGTGTATCTGGGTATATAAATTGCTCAGAAAAAGATTTCTATCACCAGCATATCTGGTAATGCATATCTGTTTAGATTCAAGGGTAGCAGGACTGTAAGAATAAGCCTTACGAACCTAAAAAATAAAACAAATGCAATCTGTTCGAAAGTGCACACCTATGAAATCAAAATCTACTGCTGGGTAACATTCAATTGCATGTTTCTTTACACCGTGCCTTGTAATATGCTCGACTCCTCTTTAGCATGCTGTCTACATGTTGGTAGAGGCGTTGTTGCCCAAGCACGTAGCACTCTTCGACGGCGGCCATCCTGAGATTATCCAGTGTGTGAAGACGGTTCCAGCAAAGACACACTGTAAGTCGCAACTGGTCCCAATCGTGCTCAGTCGGGTTCATGTCACAAAAAGCGTCAGACCTGCGTATTCAGTAGATTCCCTCCTCCTGGAGGAACGTGTTCACAAGGTGGACTGGGTTTACTCGTGACTCATTGCCTTTAAAGATGAACTCGTCCCCTAAATGTTGACTGTACGGCTGGACAACAGGTTGAATGATTCTGCCCTGTAGCTGCAGAACCCTCATATTACCCTCGATGGACAAGAGAAGTGGCTGACATCCATACATGATACCAGACCAAAACATGACAGACCCACCCCTGTGGTTCTCCCGCGGGATGCGTGCCTGACGAGTGGATTCGTACCTGGCTGAATCCACACCATTCTATAACTATCATAGAGCGTCAAACAAATGCTGCATCCGTCAGTGAGGAGATCCCGACGCCACTGAATCAATTTCCGTGCCCACATTCTTCATGTACCTAGTTTCCTTTTTATATTGTTTCTCTAATGGATTCCTAGAGGCAAAGCTGAGAGAGTTGTGTGGTGTCTGGGTCGAGACGAACCTCCCAATTGCCTATAAAACGTTATTGTGCAGTTCTGCTATATTCTCTTTAGGATACTCCAAGATGGTACTCCAGGCGGGTGTAAAATGAATCTGGAAAACGGAAAATAATAAACGCCAAAATGAAGATTTGGCCCTGTCTGAATATTCCCTGAAGCAGATCTTAAGATCTCTTAATTCTATAAATTAAAATCTAAACGTAAGTGAATGATGAAGGCAACTAATCCTACTAATTGATAAACGTTGATCCTGCTTATATATTTATTGTAGATTTAAAAAAATCTTTATATCACAAAGTTTACATTTCCTAAGCAAAATTACTAATCAATTGCCCAACTCTGCCCCTTATAATGAGCGCGCGGTCTAATATCAATAACGCGAAATGACTGACATCATCTACGTACCAACACTAGAAGACACTACTTTCAAAGATGATCTACTGTGGTGTGGAACCTCAGAGGAAATAGATCAACGTGATAAACAGCTGTTTAGCTTTTATAGCCCTAATAAGCCGAAGCAATTTGCGATATCACTGTATGTACTGCGTCCAGTGCATCGAAGTGATGGTTCTCGTACTCGTCTGCGACGGTGGAAGAACTCCAGCCACAAATAAACTCTTTCAAACTCTGTTCTACAGACGAGGAACGCGAACTCCCAGCCACAAGGACGGAGTTCATATAACGTCTCAACGTGAGTATAGGACGAGGAAGTGCTCTCAATTACTGAACGCTGCGTACTCAACGACGACTTCCAACCCAGAAGTGAAGTCAGGAATCGTATAGGTTCGCAATAGTACAGTGCCAAACTGTTCTAACTATAAACTCTCCTGAGAGCAAAGACAGCAAGTCCGTCTGTACCAAAAAAGCTGATATCGAGCGACCGTCACACACGGGCGCTCACAACGGAAGACCACGTCTCTCCAGCGCTGGCTTCCCAGCAAGGCTCGGCTCCCCACCATCGTAATTCCGAAAACGAATCATATTCCTGAAATCACGGAATATTCTTCCTCTCTACAGATTCTTCCGAACGCCGACCAACCATATTTTAGTCTTTTGTCGTCCAGCACGGAAAGTTTGCGAGGAAAACCCTATGCTTTTGCAATAGTAAGCTTCTGAGTAAAAATCCTTGGAAGTAACCCAGCCTGCGTGGTTTCCGACGTGCCGCTTTTTCGTTCCTCTCACCTGCGTTCAAGATTTTCAGCGTTCGGCAGTATTATCTGGATATCCTTGCGGCCCCTACTACAATAGCGGCCCCAACACCTGTGCGAGCCTTCCACCCAGAGCTTGAGTTTTGCCTGCCGTTTCATCTCCACTGGCGTTCGAATCTCTACTAGTATAGGCAATCATTCATTACGCCGTTTTTTTATACTAAAGACACTCCGTCACCTTTCATGCAATAATCGTTAACAATTATTTACAAGACGTACGTGACAATGTCAGTCTCCTTTATATATTCATATATACGATGTACAACCTATCACATGATACCTAATTGTGTTTGTAGATCACGGCAAAGTATATGGATGGTCTAATCTTCATATTACGCTTAAAGGAATGCTGATTGACTGAATTGTGTACACAAGCCAGTACCTCCAGTAGTGTATAATTTGCTGTACTTAGCGATTACACGTAGCAAAAAACGTATTGGGAAACAAGTTTCCGACCAAAAATCACAAACTGTATAAGACATGAGGAGGGTGCAAATCTTTTTGTGCAGTGTAAATGGGAGTCAAATGAAAACGAGACAGATGGAAAAAAGTGAATAATCTGTTTATTATTTCAAAAGTAATCGCCATAGCTCTTAATACATTTATCCCACTATGAGACAAGACGATCAATGCCTTCGTGGAAAAGTATTTGCAGTTGCCTACGGAATCATGATTGTACCTAGAAGTGCATCTCTTCGTCCGAAGCAAATTAAAGGCCGCGAATGTCTTTATTCAGTGCTCCAAAAATATGGAAATCGCATGGCAAGAGATTGGGACTGTATGGAGGATGTGTGAGGGGTTTCTAGCGAAACTTCTGCAGCGGGCGGGCTCCCATGTGGCCAAAACTACACCGACTACGCTGCTAAAGTTCCGCTGGGAAACACTTACACCCCCCCCCCCCCCATAGAGTCCCGATCTATCTCCATGCATTCCCCATATGTTTGGAGAGCAGAAAACAGACGTTCGTGGTCTTCGATTTGCCCTGTTATTTTATCTGCGGTTGCGACAGTCTTCACCTGATGATGACCTGACAAGGCGAAAACCGCTAAATAAAGAAATAAAAATCGGTGCAGATCAACAAGAAACTACTCGTTATGGAATTACACTGAAGCTCCAAAGAAAATGATGTAGGTATGCGTGTTCAAATAGAGAGATACGTAAACCGGCCGAATACGGAGCTGAGGTTGTCAACGCCTATGTAAGGCAACAAGTGTCTGACGCAGTTGTTAGATCGGTTACTGCCGCTACAATGGCAGGTTATAAAGATTTAAGTGAGTTTGAACATGATATTATAGTCGGATCACGAGCGATGGGACACAGCATCTCCGAGGTAGCGATGAAGTGGGGATTTTCCCGTACAAACATTTCACGAGTGCGCAGTGAGTTTCAGGAATGCGGTAAAACATCAAATCTCCGACATCGCTGTGGTCGGAAAAAGATCCTGCAAGAACGGGACCAACAACGACTGAAGAGAATCACGTGACTGAAGTGCAACCCTTCCGCAAATTGCTGCAGATTTCAATGCTGGGCCATCCACAAGTGTCAGCGTACGAACCATTCAACGAAAAATTATCGATATAGGCTTTCGGTGCCGAAGCCGCACTCGTGTACTCTTGATGACTGCATTACATAAAGTTTTATGTCATGCCTGACCCCGTCAAGAGCGACATTGGACTGTTGATGACTGGAAACATGTTGCGTGATCGGACGAGTCTCGTTTCAAATTGTATCGAGCGGATGGGCGTGTACGGGTATGGAACAATCTCACGAATCCATGGACTCTGCATGTCAGCAGAGGACTGTTCAAGCTGGTGGAGGCTCTGTAATGGTGTGGGGCTCATGCAGTTGGAGCGATATTGGACCCCTGATACGTCTGTATACGACCCTGACAGGTGACAAGTATGTAAGCATTCTGTCTGATCACTCGCATCCATTCATGTACATTGTGCATTCCGAAAGACTTGGGCAATTCCAGCAGGACAACGCGACACTCCACACGTCCAGAATTGCTAGAGAGTGGTTCCAGAAACACTCTTCTGAGTTTAAACACTTCCGCTGGCCATCAAACTCTGCAGACGTGAACACTATTGAGCATACCTGAGATATCTTGCAACGTGCTGTTCAGAAGAGATCTCCACTCCCTCGTACTCTTACGGGTTTATGGACAGCCATGCAAGATTCGTGGTGTCAGTTCCCTCCAACACTATTTCAGACATTAGTCGAGTCCCTGCCACGTTGTGTTGCGGCACTTCTGCGTGCTCGCGGGGGCCCTACACGATATTAATCAGGTGTACCAGTTTCTCTGGCTCGTCAGTGTATTAACATGTTCTGCGAAGCATCGATCGATAATTTAATCAGTGTTGTATAAGAACATCTAGGGAAAAACTTCAGAGCCGTGTAGTCCAACACAAAAGAAACGCGTTACTCGACACATCCGAAGGAAGGAAAGAAGATTAGAATTTAACGTCCCGTGGAGTGCGCGGTCTTTAGAAATGGAGCACAAGCTCAGATCACGAAAGGATGGGGAAGGAAATCGGCCATACTCTTTCCAAAGGAACTATCTCGGCAACAAATCCGAGCTTATACTGTATATTTAGTGGCCTACAACAACTGAAGGTCAAGAAGAACTGTATTGCCTTCGTCGTGATGTTGTGCGTGTTAGTTCCGCTAACGCCTGCAATCATGACTTCCGGCTAAAAAAAATCTTTCTCAGGCGTGGGCGATTAATCTCCATCCCAAGGACAGGCACAACCTTTTTAACAGCGCTTGGTGTTGAAGTGCTGTGATGTCAGTGTCGTAAGTAGCTACTTAATGTCCCTCCAGAAGGTTCGTCGAGTTGGAGAAAGATATTGCACGACACTAACTTTTCCTATGAAAGATAATGCTTTTATCTGCGGTAGTTACTCTACCCGCATTATAAGTAAGCTAGAATTTCGTAACTGTATGTATCTTAGTGAAAGGGCGAATTTGACAGGATATTCGATGCGCGAAATATTAAGAACCACTAGCAGACCGAAACATTGATTCCCAAGAAAGCCCAAAGAGTCTGTCTCGAATAGAGGACCTGCGGTCTAACGTGCTATTCAAGCGAAAATTTGTTGCCAGTTAATGTCAACAAAGAGAAAGAGTCCTAAAGGTGAATATAAATAACACTGAACAACAAATTTGAAGTGAAAGTGTGTAAATTCCAAGATTTTGAGTTAGTTTTCTTTATTTCAGTATAAAATTGTACAAAATCATTATCTTCATAAATATTTAGCTCTAGTTTATTAAAAAAAGTAATCTACATTTTTGTAGAAATAACTCACTAACTAAATATGCATTCATGTTCCAAGATTTAGCATAACAAATTTTAAGTGAATAATTACTTGAATTATGTTATGTTCAAAATGGTTCAAATGGTTCTGAACACTATGGGACTCAACTGCCGTGGTCATAAGTCCCCTAGAACTTAGAACTACTTAAACTTAACTAACCTAAGGACAGCACACAACACCCAGCCATCACGAGGCAGAGAAAATCCCTGACCCCGCCGGGAATCGAACCCGGGAACCCGGGCGTGGGAAGCGAGAACGCTACCGCACGACCACGAGATGCGGGCAATTATGTTATGTGTTATGCCCTTATAAATTTCAGTGCCGTTCTGGAAGTACAAAAGTAAAATATTAAGAAAAAATGAAGATTATATTACATGATTGAAAATACTTCGTAAGTCTACTTTGTACTAGAACTATGTAAAGCACAAAAGAAAATATATAAATTAACTGGTCAAAATGTATATCAGGGATTACAAATGTTAAATTTCTATATGTACAGTATGTACAATTACATATTTTGTTTAGAGATAATTTATGAAGATGACCGTTTTTGCTTGGCTTTACGTTTATACACATACTCGGGAACATCCCTTTTGACAGTCCAGCAATAATCTACTAAAATAGTAGGGCTCCACTTTCCGGCATACCTTTTCTCAAATGTGGCAACATCTTGATGAAATCGCTCCCCACGTTCATCACCTACTGCACCACAATCTTTGGGGAAGAAGTCAAGATGACTTTGTAAGAGATGCATTTTCACTGACATGTTGCAACCAAATTTTTCATAAGATGACAACATGTTATCTACAATCTCCTTGTAATTTATTGTTCGTTTGTTCCCTAAGAACTGTAAACAGACTGTCTTAAAACATTCTCATGCATGCTTCTCATCACCTTGTATGATTCCATCAAAAGTATGGTCTAGAAAAAGCTCTCGAATCTGTGGGCCTGCAAAGATACCTTCCTTTACTTTGGCATCACTTAAGTAAGGGAATTTTGGCCTTAAGTACTTAAACGCGTCATCATCTTTGTTCATTCCCTTAACAAAGTTTTGCATGAGACCCAACTTGATGTGCAAGGGCGGGAGCAGAATCTTTTTAGGGTTACTAGAAGTTCACTCTTAATGTTCTTTATACCTGGTTGAAGAGATTTTCTGGTGGGCCATTCATGTCTACTGCAATGAGATGCACGAGCTCGGTTATCCCATTCACAGAGAAAGCAGCAATATTTAGTAAACCCTAACTGCATACCTAATAGCAGTGCAATCACTTTCAAGTCACCACAGATCTGCCATTGTGTGTCCTTATACTTGATGGCTTTTAGTAAAATTTTCATGTTTTGGTATGACTCTTTCGTATTCACACTATGCCCAACTGCAATAGAAGGAAGCTCATTACCAATAGGTAAAAGCACTGCTTTTAAGCTCAACTTTGACGAATCAATAAAGAGTCTCCACTCATCAGGGCTGTAATTAATTCTGAGAGCCTTCATGAGACCATTTATGTCTACACATGCCACAACACTATCTTGCATGTTAAAAAAGGAGTGAACTGTTGCTCTCTTCTGCGGTAGAATGAAACATTTACATTGCTCTCCAGAAAATTGCGCTGCTGCAATCTTAATGCTAAAATCTCAGCCTTAGTTTTAGAGAGCTCCAAATCTCTAACTCTGGATCTTGTGATGTACATGGTTCAGGACATTCAGAATCTCCGTCAGAAGTAATCTCGTACTCTGTCGGTGGTTCAGATATTGGCAATCCTTACCCATGTAGAACTGGACGTGTGGGAGATGTAATGTTAGGATAGATCACTGTCCGCTTCTTCTTCTTAGATATTCCCTTCTTGATAGAAGGAACCATACAAAAGTAGCAGTCACTGGCATAGTTAGTTGCCTCATGCCAGATCATGGGCACTGTAAACGGCATTGAACGTCCCTTCCCAAGCATCCAGTTCCTGAGGCTGCTGGCACAAGTGTTGCAGATCACATGTGGAGCCCAGGGTTTATCCTGATCACCTGTTTTGCACCCAAAATAACAACTGTAAGAATTTTTTATCAATGGAGTTATTTGCTGTTTTTGTGAAGCAAATGTCACTTCTCCGCACACATAGCAAAATGTGTCAGCACTGTTAACACAAACTCGTGGCATTTTTGTTCACTTCAATAGCAGTTAACTTGAACAACTGGTAGTTAATCTGGAAACAAATGTGCAAAAATTATTACATGCATTAATAAAGTCACTGAAGTTGAAGAGGAGGGAGACAAAAATATCACTAAAATTGGTATCAAAATGTTTATATCCAAAATGTTGCACACAAGTAAGACCAGGGACAATAATGTAATCCATTGTTACTAGTTATTATGACTTTGACAAACCGTTATAATATTTGATTTTAAACTTTACATAAAAATCCGTATATAATTATCTCACCGTAATAAAACAGAGTAAAATGAAAACTAGAGCTAATTTTGAATTGTCTTTGTGATATTCGCGTTCAGCACATTAGAATCGACAGGAATTGGCTATTTTCAATCGATTTACATTTTAATTGTTGCGCAGTTATAATAGGTACACCAACATCCCAATCTGGTGGAAATTCGACGAAGATTTTACAGTTTATTTACTGAATTTGAGCTGTGCTTCAGTACTGCAGTGCCTTTGAAGTGGACTTTGTCCGCGCCTCTGACTTACTTCGTTGACGACTATTCACTGTTTTCCATACTAATCAAAATTTTCAGAAATGTACCTAAGATACTTTTTTTGAAGCAAAGGAATTTTTGTACGATTACCAGGAACTAGAAACTTTTTACTTGATGCTTTATGTCGTAGGAACTGAACTTTTGTGACACGTGGATGTGGTAAACCACCATTAATGGGCCGCACGGATTTTTTTAAATTAGAAAGAAGTAATGGAGGAAATGATCTTAATAAAGCTCCATCATCCATTAAAAAAATTTACTTCTGCGCAGACTAAAGAGAGAAGGCAAGCGGTGACTGAAGCAAGAGGGCATTCAGGAAGTATTGACAGTATTGATGCTTGTTGACTGTGAAACGGATAGTTTCATTTTTAAAAGACCATTCCGTAATAATATTAACAATATTGCATGTACTCTGAAATGACGCAATTTTCTGTGTCGAAAATTGTGATCGGTGGCTCTAGTAAGTGTTCTCTACCTACTATTACTTATTTTTCTCTTTTTACTGTATTTCCATAAAGCACAATCTATATGAGATTCCTAGAAGTTGTGAGCAGAACTTAGCCACCTCCGCTCTGCGGTTACTCAGATTGCGTATTCGGAGAAATAGATCGGTCTGTGGGGAGTTTCACCGGCGTATTCACTTACCATACTGACTAAAAAATGTTGAGAAATGTAAACAGATAATCGACAAAGCTGTTACTACAAACGTTACGCTGATGATAGCTAGATCCCGTTTAACAGTACACACGACGACCTTACTAAAATGCATTCACAACTAAACGGTATGAAAGATAAAATAAATTCATCAGTGAAATTGAGGATAATAACTGCACTAGCTTATATGTTGCAAAGTGGTTTGCTTTCCTTATGTTAGTGATATCTCGTTAACATAGGCAGACGTATCAAGAAAAATCAATGAAATGGGTTTTCTGCTCTCCGGCGCAATTGCTAAGCATGCTGGATCCAGTAAAATGCGATTCTGGTGACGATACCAAGAGCATACGAGAGAAATCGTAAACTGACTAGACGTGTCGCACCGTTGAAGCCAGATGTGTCTGCTGTGACGTCTACGTACATCACAACAGCCACAAAAATTTTGCATTTCCGACCACTGTCTACGTAACGAACATCGCATGAAGTATGGAGAGACCAAGATACTCTCGACCTACTGGGACTCTGTAATGAAAAAAAAAGGTCTAAGTACGTAAATACAGGAGATCAGCTCATTAAAGTGTGGAATCCAGCGGTGACGGCACTAAGACCTCATTTGTCGCAGAGCAATCGATGCAGAGCGATGTAGACTCGGAGTCAGAATTGCTAAACTGGGCCCTAGCAACTTGCTCGCATACATACTCATACACCGGAGCAAGGTGCTTAGTGTACGGCTGTGATCTGTTTCTCTGGCAAGGACACTGGGTGTCAACTTCCCCTCAATGACGCTACAGCCCTCGCGTAACTGAAGTTGGGTTTCCATAACAGTTACAGACGCATCGGTACCTCAAAATGGCGAGCAGCTGCCTTTTAGAAATATTCTGCTTTTACTACGTCTTCCGACGCTATGTCTCGAGGGTAGTTCGGGCAATTATTACGGCAGGAAATCCTCGAATAGAACATTGTTTGAAACATTTGTGTAGTTCAAAAAATTAATCAGAAACACATATTGTTTGTTGTGAAAGTAATGCCAGATGAAGTGTATAAAGCCTTGGAGGTACAGTGAAGAACGAAAGAAACTGGTACACCTGCCTAATATCGTGTAGGGCCCCCGCGTGCACACAGAAGTGCTGAAACACGACGTGTCATGGACTCGACTAATGTCTGAAACAGTGCTGGAGGGAACTGGCACCATGAATCCTCCAGGGCTGTCCATAAATCCGTAAGAGTACGAGGGAGTGGAGATCTCTTCTGAACAGCACGTGGCAAGGCATCCCACATATGCTCAATTATGTTCATATCTGGGCAGTTTGGTGGCCAGCGGAAATGTTTAAACTCAGAAGAGTGTACGTGGAGCCACTATGTAACAATTTTGGACGTGTAGAGTGTCGCATTGTCCTGCTACAACTGCCCAAGTCCGTCGAAATCCACAGTGGACATGAATGGATGCAGGTGATCAGGCAAGATGCTTATGCATGAGTCACCTATCAGAGTAGTATCTAGACGTATCAGGTGTACCATATCACTCGAACTGCACACGGCCCACACCATTACGGAGCCTCCATCAGCTTGAACATTCCCTTGCTGACATGCAGGGTACATGGATTCATTAGGTTGTTTCCACACCAGTACACGTCCATCCGCTCGATACAATTTGAAACGAGACTCGTCCGACCAGGCAACAAATGTCCAGTCATCAACAGTCGGCCGGCCAGAGTGGCCGAGCGGTTAAAGGCGCTACAGTCTGGAACCGCACGACCGCTACGGTCGCAGGTTCGAATCCTGCCTCGGGAATGGATGTGTGTGATGTCCTTAGGTTAGTTAGGTTTAAGTAGTTCTAAGTTCTAGGGGACTTATGACCACAGCAGTTGAATCCCATAGTGCTCAGAGCCATTTGAACCATTTGATCAACAGTCGAATGTCGGTGTTGACGGGCCCAGACGAGGCGTAAAGGTGCGGAAGGGTTGCAGTTCTGTCACGTTGAACGATTCTCTTCAGTTATCATTGGTCCCGTTCTTGCAGGATCTTTTTCCGGCCGTAGCGATGTCGGAGATTTGATGTTTTACCGGATTCCTGATATTCACGGTACCTTCGGTACATCGGAGATGCTGTGTCCTCTCGCTCGTGCGCCGACTGTAACACCACGTTCAAACTCGCTTAAATCTTGATAAACATTGTAGCAGCAGTAACCGATCTAACAAGGAGGATGCTAAGTTCAACGGACTTGGATACGATGTGACGTCATTATGACGTATACACGCTACATCGAAAACGATAGAAACCGTATATCGACTATTCGACTTTTGTGAACTTTCGAGAGGTTGTGACAGGGTAGCGCTGTGCTCTGCACCATTCGTTGAAATGTGTTTTGCGTTCCTTGCGTTTAAATCGTGTATTGTACTGTGTTTGTGTCCTGTGCGTTGTTTTTCGTTTGCTCGTCTCTAATTATGTGTTCAGCATTCGAGAGACTAATGAGAGAAAATCTGAAAGAGTTCAGCATCGATGACGACGGGCAATTGCGTGGTTATTGTGAATCTCAAGCAGAAATTGATGTACTTCTGACCCAGCTGAAGTGCGTCGGTTATTTGTACTCGGTGAGAAGAAGCACTCAGCAGCCAAAATCTTTAGATGCGTCAAGACACTAACCTTTCGTTAAGATTACATTGATAAATCCACTTCCCCTCGTATTTCATCTCCGGTCGATGATTTTTCTTCAACAATGCCTCATATTTTTCTTTTTAAGTTCGAAATTCAATCATTCTACACACCAGTCATTACTGGACACTAAGGTACATGTCTCTGCGGTCCGAGTGTAAAATTACTTGGAATTATGGTTGATAAAAGACTGTCTTGGGATGGACATATGAATTACTTACGTAACAAACTTGCACGAGTTCTCTTTCAGCTATATAAATTAAGAAAAAAAAGTCAGCAAGAGTACGCTGCTACAATTTAATATGTGCTGACAAGACCAATTGTATGAAACCATACTAAAATATTGATAATAAATAAATAAATATTATTTTCGGCGTAAGCGTTCAATACAACAATCACACAATCTAATCTGGTCAGGACATAAGAAGACTTCACTTTTTTACGAAACGTGTTGTCCGTGGTGTTTTCAAGGCCACGGTCAGGAATATTTCTATTAATATCCAGCTCTTTTACTTTTACTTTGGCGAAATACATATACGCTGCCACACTGAGCTGTTATCAGAATCGCACGTCTCAAAACAAACCACTAGCTGACGACAGTTTAGAATCTCGAACGTTCGTAAAAGTCGATAGGTGTGTTAATCGACTAAAGCGTATTACGTCATAATGACGTCACATCATATCCAGGTTGGGTGAACTTAGCATCCTCCATCTAACAACTGCGCCAGACACTTGTTGTCTTCTATAGGCGTTGCCGACCGCAGCGCCGTATTGTGACTGTTTAAATATCTCTGTATTTGAATACGCATGCCTATACCAGTTTCTTTGGCGCTTCACTGTATAAAGAAAGGTAAGGTGCCTGGAGATACGTCTTTCAACAGAAATCATAACAGGAAACGGAAAAGAAAAACAAAATTAACATGCAAAATTATTTACAAAATGGCTCTGTTATAAGATAGTTCTCCCAAACTGAAATAATGACGTCATTGGTTTACTTTTGTTCATCTCCATAGCTGCACGGTAAGCGTCGTTAAGTGCCATGCGGAGAACCTGGGTTTGTTTTGTGGTACTTCCGGGGATTATTCCTTTGTGGGAAGATTAGAAAGGGTCTGTTCAGCATTATGATGCCAAATGAGGAGCTACGTGGTTGAGTAGCGGCTCCAAGGATAGGAAAGCCGACAGTGGCCGGGAGAGCCGTCTGCTGACGCATGCCATGCCGTACCGCATCCGCATGACGACATATGGCAGCGGATGACACGGCAGTCTGTGCGCAACGCGCGGTGCTCTGGGAATGATTGCCGAGTTACAATGCTCTGTCAAAAGCAAGACATAAAAAACTACAGACCCGTCAGCCGCCTCACCATAATGTAGGACCGAGCGAGGTCGCGCTTTGCTGAGGCGCTGGACTTACATTCGGGAAGACGGCGGTTCAAATGCCCGTTCGGCTATCCAGTCTTGGGTTTTACATATACTTCCTAAATCTCTTAACGCAAATGGGCGATTTCTTTTCCCATGATTCCCCAATGCGAGCGTGTGCTCCGTCTCCAACGACCTCTTCGTCGACGAGGGTTTATACCCTCAACTTACTTACTTCCGTATTCGTTAAAATAGCTACCAACAGCATGGAAATAACATTGAAATTTAATCGGATAAAGGAACGAAATTACACTACTGGCCATTAAAATTGCTACACCTCGAAGATGACGTGCTACAGACGCGAAATTTAACCGACAGGAAGAAGATTCTGTGATATACGAGGGCTGTCCAGATAGTAAGTTACGATCGGTCGCGAAATGGAAACGACGATGAAAATCCGATAAAGCTTTGCAAAGATGTGTTAGGCAGTGTCTCTAGTATGACTCTAGGTAGAATTATGTCGCCCTTTTCATTCCTGAGCTCTTAGTGAGCGCGTAAAGATGTTATAGAAAATAGTGTCTCCCGCCAAGTACGAGGGCCTGGTGAGAATTTTCCCCTGAAGCTATGCAACCAACATTACACAACTGTCGTGCGGTTTCTTCTTCAAGACAATTCTCAGCCTCATACTGCAGGGACAATGAAGATGTTCCTGCATCGTTTCAATTGGAAATGTTTGGTTACCCACAATACAGCCCGTAATTGTCTCCCACTGAGTTTCATCTCTGCTCAAACGAACCGCTGGCTATGAAGACAACATTTTGGCACAGACAACGAGCTTTAGGCCAGCGTAGACAATTGGCGGAAAGCACTGTCGACTGCCTTCTATGATGAGGGTATTGGAAAGTTGGTACAACGCTACGACGAATGTCTGAGTCAGAACGGCGACTACGTAGAGAAGTAGCTGAAAGGTGTAGGTAACTGTTACAAATGAAACATTTCTGATTTTCACTGTGATTTTTATTTCGCGATCAATCGTAACTTACTTTCTGGACAGCCCTTGTACAAATGATTAGCTTTTCAGAGCATTCACACAAAGTTGGCGCCGGTGGCGACACCTACAACGTGCTGACGTGAGGAGAGTTTCCAACCGATTTCTCATACACAAACAGCAGTTCACCGGCGTTGCCTGGTGAAACGTTGTTGTGATACCTCGTGTAAGGAGGAGAAATGCGTACCATCACGTTTCCGACTATGATAAAGGTCGGATTGTAGCCTATCACGATTGTGGCTTATCGTATCGCGACATTGTTGCTCGCGTTGGTCGAGATCCAATGACTGTTAGCAGAATATGGAATCGGTGGGTTCAGGAGGGAAATACGGAACGCCGTGCTGGATCCCAACGGCCTCGTATCACTAGCAGTCGAGATGACAGGCATCTTACCCGCACGGCTGTAACGGATCGTGCAGCCACGTCTCGACCCCTGTGTCAACAGATGAGGACGAACAGTTCGACGACGTTTGCAGCAGCATGGACTATCAGCTCGGAGACCATGTCTGCGCTTACCCTTGACGCTGCATCAGAGACAGGGGCGCCTGCGATGGTGTACTCAAAGACGACCCTGGGTGCACGAATGGCAAAATGTCATTTTTACGGATGAATCCAGGTTCTGTTTACAGCATCATGATGGTCGCATCCATGTTTGGCGACATCGCGGTGAACGCACATTGGAAGCGTGTATTCGTCATCGCCATACTAGCGTATCACCCGGCGTGATGGTATGGGGTGCCATCGGTTACACGTCTCGGTCACCTCTTGTTCGCATTGACGGCACTTTGAACAGTGGACGTTACGTTTAAGATGTGTTACGACCCGTGGCTCTACCCTTCATTCGATCCCTGCGAAACCCTACATTTCAGCAGGATAATGCACGACCGCATGTTGCAGGTCCTGTACGGGCCTTTCTGGATACAGAAAATGTTCGACTGCTGCCCTGGCCAGCTCATTCTCGATATCTCTCACCAACTGAAAACGTCTGGTCAATGGTGGCCGAGCAACTGGCTCGTCACAATACGTGTCACTACTCTCGATGAACTGTGGTATCGTGTTGAAGCTACATGGGCAGCTGTACCTGTACACGCCATCCAAGCTCTATTTGTATCAATGCCCAGGTGTATCAAGGCCGTTATTACGGCCAGAGGTGGTTGTTGTGGGTGCTGATTTCTCAGGATCTATGTACCCAAATTGCGTGAAAATGTAATCACATGTCAGTTTTAGTATAATATATTTGTCCAATAAATACCCGTTTATCATCGGCATTTCTTCTTGGTATAGCAATTTTAATGGCCAGTAGTGTATAAAGCGGAGTAATGAGTTGGAATTGGTGTTTTGTCTAGTATTAACCATTTTGACTCAGTTTCAACGAATCCTGCACTATCAGCCTTTGAGAAACAATGCTGTAATTCAAGATATTGTAGTGTAATGAAGTATTCAGGTAAACCAGAATTCCAGAGGTTGTTCAGGGATACCATCTGAGTATTTTCGGATAAGGCACAGTCTCCAGCAGCTCATTACACAGTTATTTCATTTCCTTCCGTTTTTTGCCCTAGTTAGCTTTGCATCTGTATTTGCACTGAAAATAGTGTACAGCATTGCAGAAGTCCATTCCATGCGCCGTGCGTCTTGTTTCCGTTCGCTCATAGCACCTGCTATTCACAACAGTAATGTCTCTCGTAACTCGTTGTTCTCAAGTTTGCATTCAGTACAGCTCGGTTCTGTGAAGGATTTTGTTTTGCAGTGATGTTAGTTGTGCATTAACAGTGATACTCAGCAGTACTATGGGTAGGCTTACTGATGAAGAAGAGT
The DNA here is from genome assembly GCF_023864275.1 of Schistocerca cancellata. NCBI lineage: Eukaryota > Metazoa > Arthropoda > Insecta > Orthoptera > Acrididae > Schistocerca > Schistocerca cancellata. The sequence goes on along the minus strand of NC_064629.1, from coordinate 813,455,866 downwards.
TGGCCGATGTGCACCTCATGTCTGGCTTCACTGAATGCAATGGAAGAACGGCACAACGACGCTGTAGTGACAGTTCTCACACCGAAGGCAATCGCATAGCACTGCATTTGAATCTGTTCGTAGGCGCCTGCCGTGTTAGAATGGAAGACACTGGCTGTGTGAGGTACGCTAGGACAACCGATATGGTTGGTTGGTTCAAATGGCTCTGAGCACTATGGCACTTAACATCTGTGGTCATCAGTCCCCTAGAACTTAGAACTACTTAAACCTAACTAACCTAAGGACATCACACACATCCATGCCCGAGGCAGGATTCGAACCTGCGAACGGAGCGGTCACGCGGTTCCAGACTGAAGCGCCTTTAACCGCACGGCCACACCGGCCGGCGACCGATATGGAAGAGAGTGCGTTATATACGATTATTTAATAAGTTATTTGTAAAAAAAGTATTGTATACCAGGAGTAAATCTAATGATTGTATCTAACTAGAAGTCTGTAAATATATGTGAATACGAATTAGCTTATTTTAAATTGATCTAAATTTGTAAATACTTTGACGTGTCCTGTATCCTTGTAAAAAGAGATCTACGGATGAATAAAGCTGCTACTACTACTACTGCTACGATTGGTGACAATCCTACCTCTTGTAATCGGTGCGTTGCACGATCTCTGAATACAAGCCAGTCAGCTATACTGATGGTAAAAGTCGCAACACCAAAAAATAATTAATGCAGAGTAAAAAAATTTTGGGAATACATTTGTGTAGGTAACATATTTCAGAGATTAACATTGTAAGATCACATGTTAATGCAAGCGCAAGATAAGCCGTTGCAAATGTGATATGCTGGTACATTAATAACAGGTATAACCGCCAGAATATTGAATGCAAGCATCCAAACGTGCATGAATTGTGTTGTACAGGTGCCTGATGTCAGTTTGTAGAATGGAGTTCTATGCCGACCAAGCCAATAAAGTGACATTTAATGCTGGTTGTGGATGACGCTGCAGTTGTCCGATGATGCGGGCCGTTGTGGCCGAGAGGCTCTAGGCGCTTCAGTCCGGAACCGCGCTGCTGCTACTTTCGCAGGTTCGAATCCTGCCTCTTGCACGGATGTGTGTGTTGTCCTTAGGTTAGTTACGTTTAAGTAGTTCTAAGTCTAGGGGACTGATGACCTCAGATGTTAAGTCCCATAGTGCTTAGAGCCATTTGATCCATTAACAACACAACACAAATGGCTGTGTGAGTAGTTATGCCGTTACTGGGAAGCATGGACTTCTAATGAATCGCATTGCATTGTTTTCACTGAAGAACAGCGGTTCTTCACTACTACCGATAAACATCTTCGGCACCGAGCGAGGTAGCGCAGTGGTTGGAACACTGGACTCGCATTCGGAAGGACGACGATTCAAACCCGCGTCCGGCCATCCTGATTTAGGTTTTCCGTGATTTCCCTAAATCGCTACAGGCAAGTGCTGGGATGGTTCCTTTGAAAGGGCACAGCCGAATTCCTTCCCTATCCTTACCGATGACCTCGCTGGTTGGTCCCCTCCCCCGAATCAACCAAACATCTTCGGTGATTATGGGAGCAATCTGGGGAAAGATCCCATTCTTCCAATGTTTTGGAGAGGCAAAGCAGTGTTACTCCAGTATACCTGTCTCGTCTCGTATCACCTCTCAAGTGAAAATAATGTAATGTTATTATTCAACAGGATAATGCTCATCTACATCTACACATGGCGTGTGTCCGTATGAACTATCTGCATGATTATAAGTTCTTTCACGGCCAGTAAGATCTACAGATCTGTCCCTGACAAAAAATGTATGTGAAAAACTCAGGCATCAACTCCATCCCAGTTAGATGAAATTAGTCTTAGGCTATGCAACTAAAATTTATTTGTATTTAATACAGGTAAAAGACATTTCAGTATAACCCATGGATTCATTTTGGCTAGGTATGCATCGAGTAGGTGGCCACCTAAGTAAAAGCGTCATCGGAAACATGTAATCAACAGAAGATGAAGACAACTCCGCTTTCAATTCTGAATTTCCAAATATCCTTATGACGTATGATATACAGAGTGAACCAGAAGGCCACTGACAAACTTATAGAGGTTGTTCAGGGACACCTTCCGAGGATTTTGTTATGAAGACCCACACTCTCCAGTTGGTCATTACTGAGTAACGCCATGTCCTACCTGCCACTCACTCACACATCGTTTTCTTCGAATTACACATGTGTTCTGCGGATGGTTTTGACACCAAATCTTTCATCTGTGAGATACAGGTGAGACCAGTGCCGTATCGAGTTCCTTCGCCTGTGATGACGGCTACCCGCTTCACAAACGTGGTCGACAAGTTGCCTGCACTCCAGCTCTGTAAGGGACACTCCTTTAGCAGATCCCGATGTCAACAGTAACGCAATGATGGTAAGCTAGATTGTTTCCTAAACACGCCGGTCTGTTTTGAAGAAGAACTCCAACTGGCACCAAGGAAGCATGTGGCGCTAGCGTCACCACATGGAGGTGTCAGCCTCGAGACCAGTGGTGCGCTCTTCCCGGATAACAGCGCCGCAATCGGGAGCACTACTTTGCCTACACCAATCACGAGCTCTCCTAGAACTAAATCACTTCGCCGGGCGTGTATTTATGATGGTGTCTGGCCACTCTCAGCCAGTTCAGTTCACTGAGCCACTGCAAGAAGTTCTGATGCAGAGCGATCTCCAGGGTCTACACCTCGAAGACACCACACCGCAACCATTACGAGCAGGCAGACGTCAGCAAAGGAACTTCGTCTCTTCCGATTTGTCCTCCCATGGGAGCAGTGGTCAGAGACCAATATTCCTGTGTGGAACTTAAGATTTTTAACTATGGACTTTGATCACCGTCTTTATAGGACATTTGATCGTGAAGTGTTCAGTGACTCTGATCTTCGTAATTCTTTGTGTTCAATGTGTCAGCTTTCATGGGTTTGCGCATAGACAGAGACCGAACGAGGTAGTGCAGTGGTTAGCACGCTGGACTCGCGCTCGGGAAGACGACTGTTCAAACCCGCGTCCGGCCATACTGATTAAGGTTTTCCGTGATTTCTCTAAACTGCTTAGAGCAAATGCTGGGATGGTTTCTTTGACAAGATTTCGGCCGATTTCCTTCCCCATTCATCCCTAATCCGTGTCTGTGCTCCGTCTCTAATGACCTCGTTGTCGATAGGACGCTAAACACAAATCTCTTTCTCCTCCTCCTCCATAGAAAGAGACTAAATAATGAGCTGGTTTAACAATAATTACTTAGCGGCAAAGTTCATCTGTACTGAATTTACATCAGTAGTCAAGAAGGATAATTACTTGTGTTTTGCATATCTGTGTTGGACTGACAAATGTTGATTGCATACAACAGACATAAATTTGAGACACTTCATCTCATTACTATTCAAATCACAAACTAAAAAAAAGTGTTGGGAACAGATTTGGGAAATTTTCAGAAGAAAAAATTCTGACTTACAAGAAAAAAGAACTCAGTGCTTAAACAGTATTTATTTTTTCTCCATTTTACTGAACATATACATTTTTTAACTTAAGAGGATCATATTTAACAAAACACTCTGCAAATCTAGCTCTCACAGCAAGAACAGATCATCTTCCTCAGCCTTAATACCTAGGAAGAATCTCTGGGGTTCTTCTGGTCGTGAACTGCACCACAGTAAATCTGTAAAGTCGAGCTCATTAGGAAGAGACAGTATATATGTTACAAACAGGCGTCTTTTCTCCACACCGTTTGCGGCATGTGAGAAGAAGAACAAGTCGAAGATGCATACGAAGACGAAACAGAGCCGTGCCTTGTGCGGCTGCATCACGAAAAAATAACAAAAAGACAGAAGATGAGTATGGCCCGTTAATTAAGGGGACGTTGTATGCCCTATGCGCCAATGTTAAACTATCGAATTTTGTGACCCATTATCTTGGAAACTTTTTAAGACACCATCTTACAGTTTTCCATAATTATTGAATGCACCTTTCTAGATACACTAACCTAGAATTAATACTGAAATTGTATTGTGGGGCATGTTATCCTTTTTTTTTCGAACACTCGATTTTTTGACAGAATTTTGTAAATAAATGAAGATAAAAACAAAACAACTCAGGATATTTTAATTATTCTGGTTCCATATGTGTGGAATCTCACACATGGCATGCTGTGAAAATTTCATGTCTCTACCATCAGTACCTTTTTAGAAAACTGGTCATTTGTTGAAAAAAATATAGTTCAGATATATTGAGGTTTAAAACTTTTTTATTACAAATTCTTATACAGACTTACATTTCTGCGTCTTTTATGCACTAGAATTGCCCTGGCCCATAGTCTGCGTCTTCTTCAGTGTCACAACAGCCCAGTGCTTGCCTCCTCCTTTTCTTTGTTGCTTCTTTTGTCATTAGCTGAGCAGCTAACTCTGCTTCACGTACACGAAGCTCATCCAGTTCCCCCAGTCCTTTATCTGTGTTCTGTCCAACTCTTACCCCTAACATCTCCAGAACCTTAAGTATTTCAGAGTTCCCACCATTAAAAGTTATTACAGCATCAGGCACTGCTAACTTTAGAGTCATAAGGCCAACAAATACATTTTTAGGCACACAGCACCACACAACATTGTTGAAGGACTCATTCACATTCTGGGTCTTCTCATGTAAACACCTCTTTAGTAGCTCAGGATTTTCCAAATCTCTGTAAATAGGTTTAATTGCCTCCGTTACTGCCAAAGGAAGAGAATGTCACCTGTGTCTAAAGTTACTTTCCTTTTTGATGCACTAGGGGGATTGGTCACTTCAGAAACATTATCGTGGTTTCCTTCACTGCTAGCACACGTGTTTTCAAGTACTTCAGAAGAAAATGCAGGTATCACATATCCATCTGTGTCTGTATCTACTGTAGTGACAAATGAGTTGCAATTGTCCACCTATCAAAGTAACACTGTGATAAGAAAGATAGGCAGTAGCAAAATGTCAAACAAACTTTCGAATATCAATGATTTGTTTACAGTGTTAGACAAAGTGAAAGAATTAGTCAGTGCAAAAGCAAATTCATTAAAAAGCCAGTGCCTTCTTCTACAGAACATTTTAAATGATATGTGCGGTTCTGTAGATGAAGAAAAACAGAAACAAATTCAATTCTTAAGTGAACAAGTTAAGTTGCTATGTAGCACAGAGGAAAACTATAGGTTTAATCCTCACTTGTCTGTATTTTGATGTATCCTGCTTTCCATCTCCCCTGATGCCTACAAATTTTTCAAGTCTTCTGGCAATCTTATTCTTTCTCATCCAAGAACTTTGCGGAAAATATGTTCCTTATATGGTAATGGTCCTCATAATGAACAAAATGAAGGTGTTATGTTCCTGTATATTAAGGAAAGATTTAAAACTTTGCAGGAAAGTGATTGTATCATTTCTTTAGTGATGGATGAAATTCATATTAAACCTTATCTTGATTACAAGGGAGGAAACATTATGGGAGCAGCATTTGATAGTGACAAGGCTGCTGCTACAGCATATGTCTTTATGATACAATCATTGCTGTCTTCTTTTAAAGAAATAATGCATGTCCTTCCAGTGAGAAACCTTGTAGCTGAACAGTTATTTTTGTATCTGAAGAAAATAGTATGTGGCCTTCATTACATTGGTTTCAAAGTTATTTGTGTAGGAGCGACAACAATGCTATAAATAGGAAATCTGTGGCACTTTTTAGCTCACCTCCAAAACTCAGTATAGTTTACCCACATCCAGCTAATCCAACTCAGCCACTATTTTTTATAATGGAAGGGGTCGGAGAGATATAGTCATAAGCCAAACTTTTGCCGAAATTGAGATATTCACGCTATGACATTCTTAACGATACCCTCATTATCTTGGACTGAAGAAGTTCCGTCTTTCTCCAACAGCTATCAGGTGATGACGTAGTGTAGTTCTATACTCTGCCACCTGGTGTCATTTTCAGAAGATACATAGTCACAAGCCACATCAAAATGGCTGAATACTCACGTACATATGACGGTGCTTCGCACGTTCTAGGCGCATATGGCAGTAACAGTAGTTTAAATGAGAATTCTGATCCTTTTGACAGTGATGGTGATAATTCTTGTGACCATCAAGCAACAGTACTAGCTCAAAAGATGTTTCGGTAAGCATAGAAAATATTTTTTACTGGTGATCATTGTTCAGTGGCTTGTGACTTTGTTTCCCGTAACATTGCTCTCACAGTTGATCGTCGCCTTTTGTGTTAATGAGACACCTTTAGAGCCTAATTTTAATGATCGCTGATTGTAATAATAATGTAGTTTTCATGGCTGCAAACTTGTAAGAATATTTTTATTATCAGTGGCACTTCAGCGGCATCTAATGATTTGTGTGGCTTATGACCATATCTCACGGAAGTTCTGTGACTATTTTTCTATTCCAATTCATTTTGTTCATTCTGAGATACAGAGTCCTAAAGTTAAATAAGCGCTGAAAAATTTACAATTGAGATACCAGAAATAGTCAAGCATATGGCTTCTTGCTAGAGATGAACCTTTGTTTCTGTTTGTTTGGACCATTAATGTCAGAAGCATTATAGACAGAAAAGTGGAGATAATGGACTTGCACCACTATTGAAATAAGCCCTTCATATAAGTGCTATAGGAAACTAATCAGAGAAGAAGAAAATATTTTCCAGGCGTTTTGGGACATAGGAAACTTTAACGCCCAGAATACTTACCAAATGTGTTCTATGAAAATGGTACCAAAAAAGCGAAGGTTCGTTTCACTTTTTTTAAACACGAATGGGCCAACTGTCACAAATTTACTTTACCTTGTTCTGCTTCACATTTCTTTCTTTCACAGCTATCCAAAAATGACTACAAAGCAAATTTCATCTAGAGCTGTGACATTTTCATACAATGTGAAAGTAAATGGAATGGAAGTGATGAGATGCAAGCAAGCTTTCCTCACGGTTCATGGTTTACAGAACCACACAAGAAGAGTGAGGAATTTGCAACAGCAAATTCATTTTGACGAAAATACACAGACAAGACTTCAGAAGCATGTTCGATCTGAAGTCATTAACCTCGATACCCACTCTATTCAGATCTGGAGGTCCCATTCGTTTTAGTGAAGCGACTCAATTTAAGTTTGAGTATAAAGATCTCTTCACCCTAAGTGTGAAGCACTGCTACTCGGATATAGGAACCTTCATGTCAGTGGATCGACGTAGCAAGACGAAAAGAAGATCTGCTAAAGCAGATCCATTTCAGACGCCAATAAAATGTAGAAAGCCACTTCAAATCAATCAGAAAAAGATTGATGACATACTGTCTCTTATGGCATACATACCTGCAGCATACCAATGCTGTTTCCAGTCATGTGCTGGAAATAATGTGAAAGATAATGACGTAGAAGAACTTCCTTGATTTCACATTTACAGTGTAAAATAAAGTATTAGACTGACTTATCTGTTATGTATGTGTGTATGTGAAAGTGCAAAAATTGTTGAAAACTACTTGTTGTTATATAATTTTTAAAATACAACCTTTGAAACCTATTTTGTGTTCTAAATTATTTTCAGGGAGACACGGTCATAAGCCATTTTCGACCACATCATAATTAAAACGACTCTCAAATTAATGTTAAATAACAGAAAGAAGATCATGTAAATGTATTAAAGTATAATTAAAAGCAAGAAGGAAGTGTCTATTTAGTCTTCAACATTTTTATACTTCCATGGAACTTTAAAGTCGCTGTGTCTCAAAATTAGTTGAACGTGGCTTATTACTACATCTCTCTGACCCCTTCGATTCATTCTGTCCACATCCTTAAGTGTATACGTAATAACTGGGTTAATCAAAAGGAATCTCAAGTTTTCGTCAAATATCCACAATTTGATGGAAGCAGTGATGATTGTTAGGTGTTAATGGCATCTTCTGAAGCAGTGAGGCAGCTTCATAAGATTGAATGTAATGGTCTACTTAAGCACTCTTGTGGCCTTTCTTTAAAGTCTCTTTATCCATCTTCACTTGAGAAACAGAATGTGAGCATTGTTTTGCAGGTATTCAATGAATATACAACTGAAGCCGTTTCAACTATAGAGGAACAGAAAAAACTTATTACATTACCAGCCAACTGCAGAATTTATTAAAATTATACTTACATGGTGGAAAATTGTAAATGGTAAGACAGTTGACAAAGGTGGTCGACTAAATGATCCCTTCCAGTGCTCTCTGCCTTTAAGTAATGATGATGAAAAATTGGTTTTTCTGGAAAAGTTTCTTGTGTGGCTCGACAGGTGGAAGGACTTATGCCTGAAAAATAATACCCTTTCAAAGGAAACCCATATAGCTCTGACACACACAATCTACGGTTTGATTGAGATGGTAAGGTACTGTGCCAAAGAGCTTGGTTTCACTTATTTTCTGCCTGAAAAAATACAACTGATTCTCTGTAAGCAAGGTTTAGCAGTTACTGATCAATGGCTGGCTCTCAGTATCTCATATCTGTGAGACAGATTTTTGAGGTGCAAGCCAAGATGAGGATGCAGAACGTGTTACTACTCATGCTGAATTCAAGTACTTTTGCTGAACTGTCTGTTGCTGAAGCGTTCACCTTTAATTGTAATGATGACATAGAAGAGACTACACAAACAGACTCTGAGTTTATGGTTGACGTTATGTATTTGGAGGAAGATGTCAGGCAGGCAGAAACATACCTTCCAATATTAACATATTTAGCAGGATATTGTGTTCGCAGTGTACTGAAGAAACAGCAATATGAGGTGTGCAGCCAATACCTTCTCTTAGACGAAGAAATGTGCCTGCAAGCCGACCAACATCTTAGTTTAATTAAAAATTTGGACAGGGGTGCTCTGTGTTTCCTCAGCCTGATGTTGTGAATGGTGTTATTTACAATTACATTACTGTACAGCAATTAATATCTGCCCCTAATGAAAAGAAATGTTTGTCATCCAACAGTCAAAGGGTGCTTGTTCAAAATGTAACCATAAATGCTGTTCAGGAGAAAAGTTTCTTCTTAACAGACTTTGTTTGCAGTATGGTCATTTGGCAGACAAAATATTGAAGATTTTAGTCAAAGTATCCACCAATGCATTATTAAACATTTACATTAAGAAAAAGAATGTCACCTTTACTGCTTCTTTTAAAAAACAGAAGCTTAGCACATTTTAATTTATGTACAGTTTACATGCTAGGACATTTATCAGATGTCACAGGAAATTTCTGTTAAGTGTCACACATTCAGTTAAACTGTATTTAGTCCAGTGAAAGCAGAGGAAGGTCCTATGATCCATATTGGAAGTCATAACTGTTTCCATGCAAGATATTCAGCTGAAATAAATACTTTCTCCAGCACTAATGGCTAGTTTCAACCTCATCATTGTCAAATGTTATCAGATTGTGTACACATCCATCTGTGCACTTCATATTGGCCTAAGGTTGAAACTGGGCCAGTTTTTCCTAGTAAAGCCTTTGTCTTCCAGCTATTCTGTGCAGAAATATCTACATCCTTCTTTCAATTTGTTGAGCCTGTGGTGCCCAACAAGAAGAAATCTATGTACATAATTAGAGGCTAATATTTTGGCATGCAGACATATAAAACTTACAGTAGCATATTGCAGTACTACATAGGGACCGCCAAAAATGGATTGCTCCCATTTTCCAGAATCAGAATGACACCAGGGTGTTTCCTAATGTAGTTACTTCTCACAACAGCTGTCCATCTAAATTTTTATACAGGCTGTCAGTATTGTTCCATACGTATAACAATTAGTTATTGCTTTGCCTGTCTTATTTTACTGAGACACAGTTACATACTAGTAGTTGCTTATTCCACTCACAGTTTGGAGTAGCTTAATATCAGACACAGTAGTTAGTCTCCATTCCCAAATTTGCGTCTCATCCAGACTGTGACCCGTAATTTGTTACTAATCTTATTGTTTTTTTTAAACGTTACTCATAAAACCCCTTTAATTTGGAATCAATGTAAAATCACTACAGTTTTGATTTATGTTGTACATCTGTAGTTAATCCCAGAATTAGTTCCTCCAATTTATTTTGCTGACACATAAGTTCATTACAAGGAAACTTGCCTGCTTGTAGCTTATGGCAGGGTTTTCGACATATGTTGCATAACTGTGCAGTAACGATATAAAAGAGTTGTTTCAGTTGTGGATCAGGTATTCAACTGTAATGTGAGGTTGCTATGATATGTCATCATACTCAGTATTACCATTACTTATTAGTTTCCAATGACTAGCTACATTTTCACTTTGTTGAATGTCCTTTGGTAGTTCATCATCACAGTGACATCTTTATATCATGGTGCATACCCTCCAACAAATGTTTGTTGCTCTGTTACCCTGGCTGAGTTACTACATATGTCAGCAACATAAGTCATCTTTAGTCACAATTATTAAATTGTATAGACAGTAAGACTTGTAATGTAACCTGTTATATGCTTCTGACACGTTTTGCAACTGTGTCATTTTTCACGAATTACAATATATCAAATGTGTACAACAAATCAGTCATTTTGTGTAATTCCACTGAATATAGAAAAGCCTTGCTGCCTTTTAAGATGGAAATTGTGACAATTATATTTCTGTTATGGAAGCAGGTTGTGCCCTGGATTTTGCAACAACTTTTTCAGGAAGTACATGTACATATGTCTCACATAATAAATTATTGTTCATTACTTCTAGTGTTTTATACAACCTACATTAACATAAACTATTAATAACAATATTATTTTAAGCATGTTGAGGACTACAATTCTCATGTTACAGTAATCTGTCTTCATATTACAACGAATTAAACTTGCTGTAATCACCAGCAGTGATTTGAGATCTATCCCTGGAGTTACTAAAGTGCAAATGTGAATTGTAGGTCCCTTGTACTGAAGCTTACTAGAATTCTTCACATCGCATGCAGCATTCCCTTTATTTTTCAGAATAGCTTGATTCCCTTAGTGAGTCACTGTCTCTTGCAATCACTTAGGTAGACGCTTAATGAAATTATCTTAGGAAATACAGCTTGAAACAATGGAACAAATTAATCTAGAAAAAGGTTAAATTTATTATTGACGTTTTTAGCTTGATACATTGTCCCATTCCAACTGAACTGCTGAAACGTGTGCTGAAGGTTTGCAGATTTTCATTGTTGACTTATAGAGGGTGTTTGGGGAGGAAAGGTCAATATTTTAAACAGTGATAGTATAAGTACTTCTGAACAAAAAATGTTATATGGACATAGGTCCGCAAATGCTTCGGGAGGTATGGGTATTGAAAGGAACTTTAAATCTGCAAAATTGATGTGTACAGCGTGAATGTGTACGCAATACAATTGGACCGTAACGTGATTTTCTTGAAAACAATGCTATAAAGAATTAGTTATGTAACACATTTTTACATAATGTTTATTTACTTTGCAATTAGTCAGTGGCGGCTCGTGACCGAAGAAGATGGTGGTGAACTTTGCTCACGAAGGAAAACATCAACAAAAGAGAGAAAATCAGTACACTGCTCATCTTTTTGTAACGCCTGATATAAACAGACCGCTCGCTCGTGTCACTCCTGCATCTACTCATAATAAAACCAAAAGATGTACACAGAAAAAAGTATTACTTTTGCAAAATAAAAGGAATTAAAATCAACTGCAGCTCTATGTACTCAAAAAGTGGTAGGCAAGCCTTTCTAACCTTTTTCAGCAGGACTGATGCTAATGCCGCTCAATTTTATCTCTGAATTTGGATGTGGTGGCGATCACTTGTACAGGATTTCTATTCTTCTTTCCTTCACATTTGCAAATCTTTCAATCACTGTTTGATTGAAGTCTGTAATTCCTAAAACGAGGTCTCGTTCGATAGAGAGCCTCGCGAGTGCTGATAGTCTTTCTTGGTCCATAATATTCCACAAGAAGGTTTTGATGCGTTTCAGCGAAGAAAAACAACGTTCTGCTTCTGATGTGGTCATTGGAATTGTAATTATCGCTTTCAGGAGCTTCACAGACTCGCTCAGTATATCACAAAGATTATTGTATGTTATGTAATCCAGAAAGCTCAAAGCTCCAAACATGCTTTTGAACTCCTCTCTTCCATAAATAACAGAGAGTTCTGTTCGAAGATTCTTTGCTTCCAAAAAAAAAGTAGCATTCAATAGTAGCTCTGAAAGAAGTTTCTGGAAAACTGGAAGAGTAAGTAGCGAATTTCTCTGGTAGAAAGAGAGAGGGTCCAATTAGGTGTCCAATGAACTTGAATCTTTCTTTTGCCTCGTAACTTATGACATCACATACTTCTTTTGCCCCCCGCAGTAAATTACACATCGCTGCGCCATCTTCAGTTCTCCCTCTTTTATGGTACTCGTGTAAACCTGTTGAATTTTCACTCACTCCTCCCCTAATGATCGCAATTTCACGCTCAAAAGCTGTCAGCTGATTTTGTGCGTAAGTTGGGTCAATATCACTTTTTTGTAGCTGGTTATACAAAATTTCAACATGGATCATGATTTTATGAAAAAATGAAAGCCAAAAAATGAACTTTTCATCCTTCAAAATTGTTACTAAGCCACAGGCTTGCAGGATCTTGTTCTCATTACACAGTTTTTCCCCCTGGCTCATATTATTCATGCACGTGATAATATCTTCCCTATATTCGGAAATGGTATTGACGTCCTTGACTGAAAATTCCACCGAGTAGGCACTGAACGTGGCAGTCGTTTTCGTACTATTTCGTCGAGAACTGCTGTTCTTTGAGGAGATGCTGAAAAGAAGCTGCAAAGTCCCTGAAGTTTAGTGAAGAATATTCGCACATTTTTGTTAATGGAAGCTGCTTTAAGCATAATGAGATTCAACTGGTGGGTATAACAATGAATGTATGAAGCATTGAGAAACTTTTCGTTAACAAGAGCCTGCATGCCACATGACGAATCATTCATGACTGCTGCACCATCATATGTTTGCGCTATTAGCTTATGTGTGGAGTTCCCCAAATGATTATCTATCTGTTCGATGATGGACGTTGCCAAAGACTGGGCATCATGCTTTTCTGGTGCTAGGAAGTCCCAAAATCTTTCAACTGGTTTTCCGTTAATGATGTATAGGGTGTTTCAAAAAGACCGGTATATTTGAAACGGCAATAAAAACTAAACGAGCAGCGATAGAAATACACCGTTTGTTGCAATATACTTGGGACAACAGTACATTTTCAGGCGGACAAACTTTCGAAATTACAGTAGTTACAATTTTCAACAACAGATGGCGCTGCAAGTGATGTGAAAGATATAGAAGACAACGCAGTCTGTGGGTGCGCCATTCTGTACGTCGTCTTTCTGCTGTAAGCGTGTGCTGTTCACAACGTGCAAGTGTGCTGTAGACAACATGGTTTATTCCTTAGAACAGAGGATTTTTCTGGTGTTGGAATTCCACCGCCTAGAACACAGTATTGTTGTAACAAGACGAAGTTTTCAACGGAGGTGTAATGTAACCAAAGGACCGAAAAGCGATACAATAAAGGATCTGTTTGAAAAATTTCAACGGACTGGGAACGTGACGGATGAACGTGCTGGAAAGGTAGGGCGACCGCGTACGGCAACCACAGAGGGCAACGCGCAGCTAGTGCAGCAGGTGATCCAACAGCGGCCTCGGGTTTCCGTTCGCCGTGTTGCAGCTGCGGTCCAAATGACGCCAACGTCCACGTATCGTCTCATGCGCCAGAGTTTACACCTCTATCCATACAAAATTCAAACGCGGCAACCCCTCAGCGCCGCTACCATTGCTGCATGAGAGACATTCGCTAACGATATAGTGCACAGGACTGATGACGGCGATATGCATGTGGGCAGCATTTGGTTTACTGACGAAGCTTATTTTTACCTGGACGGCTTCGTCAATAAACAGAACTGGCGCATATGGGGAACCGAAAAGCCCCATGTTGCAGTCCCATCGTCCCTGCATCCTCAAAAAGTACTGGTCTGGGCCGCCATTTCTTCCAAAGGAATCATTGGCCTATTTTTGAGATCCGAAATGATTACTGCATCACGCTATCTGGACATTCTTCGTGAATTTGTGGCGGTACAAACTGCCTTAGACGACACTGCGAACACCTCGTGGTTTATGCAAGATGGTGCCCGGCCACATCGCACGGCCGACGTCTTTAATTTCCTGAATGAATATTTCGATGATCGTGTGATTGCTTTGGCCTATCCGAAACATACAGGAGGCGGCGTGGATTGGCCTCCCTTTTCGCCAGACATGAACCCCTGTGACTTCTTTCTGTGGGGACACTTGAAAGACCAGGTGTACCGCCAGAATCCAGAAACAATTGAACAGCTGAAGCAGTACATCTCATCTGCATGTGAAGCCATTCCGCCAGACACGTTGTCAAAGGTTTCGGGTAATTTCATTCAGAGACTACGCCATATTATTGCTACGCATGGTGGATATGTGGAAAATATCGTACTATAGAGTTTCCCAGACCGCAGCGCCATCTGTTGTTGAAAATTGTAACTACTGTAATTTCGAAAGTTTGTCTGCCTGAAAATGTACTGTTGTCCCAAGCATATTGCAACAAACGGTGTATTTCTATCGCTGCTCGTTTAGTTTGTATTGCCGTTTCAAATATACCGGTCATTTTTGAAACACCCTGTAGCTGCAACTCTCCTTAGGGGTCAGCCTGACGATGGCGGCGGCCATATCCTCCTTTGTCAGGGGGACCGGCGGCTCTGCTCGTCGTCTCCGTCCGCGGCGCCGAACGTTCGCGGAAATTTCCACCTCCACCCGGCGGCCGCATGCATCACTCTCACTCGTCGACTTCTTCGGTGGTGGGGGTCAGATGCTGCCGTCGTCCAGGAAACATCCCCTGGACGGTCATCCGCCGCACCCTGCGTCTCGCCGAAGCGATCTTCTCGTTCGGTCCTCCTCGATGTCATGGCCCTGGCCCCCAACACGACAACTTTGCGTTTTTAGAAAGCGACGACAATTTTTCTTTCTTTGATAGGGGGTCACGCCACGTGGATGTTGCCACTCGCGTCCCTAAAACCCTAGCAGGCTGTTGTCAAATCCCGGAAAATGCTGCTGAGCGAGGGCACACGAGGCGTGTAGCCAACTGTATGAACCCGCGCGAGCGCTTGCTACGAAATCACAAGCAAAGGGTTAGCCTCGGCAGCGTCAGCATAGAGCCTCTGCGCGCTTCTTCAGCCACAGCACGAGTGCGTTTGTGCGTGCGTGCGTGTGTTTAAATGTCGGGTTCATGTCCAGTTCATATCTATATAGCCTCTGGACCGCAGGCTCCTTTGCCTCGTCTGCAATGGCGGGGCCAATCGGAAGGGGCGTCGCGAATGGTGGTGCGGGACAATAGCGGACGGAGGTGGGAGGACTACCTGCGCGTCGGGAGCCCTGGCGACGCGTTCTGGTGCTGCCCGTCTATTTCATCCACTCGCCGCTTTCACATCAGAGCGCTCTTGATGTATTCTTGTTAGCACTACGTCCCGTATTGTCGACCGGAACAGGATTTCCAATTGAGATCTGTATTGGACGTAGCGCTAGCAAGAATACGTCAAGAGCACTCTGACGATAAAGAGGCGAACGCAGCGGATAGAACAGACAGGCAACACCAGGACGAGGCTCCAGGCTCCTCCAACTCGCTGGGAGTCCTCTCGCCACCGTCAGCGACACCCCTACTGGAGGCGGGCGATTGGCTCAGCCGTTGCAGACGAGGCAGACAACCCTGCGGTCCAGCGGCTGTAAAGACGCCAACTGGACATGAATCTGACACTCTGCCTGAGGATGACGAGTAGGAAACTTGTTGAGACCTTGCTGCAGAACGACGTCTTGACTCGGGTGAGAACCCGAGGAGACTTCATCATTGAAATTGGACGAAAAAGCGTACATTCCCATAGAAATGGTGGATGGGTTAGTGTCACCATAAGCCAGCGACGTGTTTTAGCTATAGTTCAAATGGTTCAAATGGCTCTAAGCACTATGGTACTCAACTTCTGAGGTCATTAGTCCCCTAGAACTTAGAACTAGTTAAACCTAACTAACCTAAGGACATCACACACATCTATGCCCGAGGCAGGATTCGAACCTGCGTCCGCAGCGGTCTCGCGGTTCCAGACTGCAGCGCCTAGAACCGCACGGCCACTTCGGCCGGCTAGCTATAGTTGTTGAATGATTTAGTGATGCTGTAAATTGTCATGTTGTAAGATATGATGCAAGAGGATTTGGTTGGTTGGTTGTTTGGGGAAGGAGACCAGACAGCGAGGTCATCGGTCTCATCGGATTAGGGAAGGACGGGGAAGGAAGTCGGCCGTGCCCTTTGAAAGGAACCATCCCCGCATTTGCCTGGAACGATTTAGGAAAATCACGGAAAACCTAAATCAGGATGGCCGGACGCGGGATTGAACCGTCGTCCTCCCGAATGCGAGTCCAGTGTGCAAGAGGATTTCGTGATACTGTATGCAAATGTCGTATTGCACAAGGAGACGGCGAATATTTTAGTAATACAATAAGTTTTTGTGTTGAAAGACCATTCCGGCCGCTGTGGCAGAGCGGTTCTAGGCGCTTCAGTCCGGAACCGCGCGTCTGCCACGGCCGCTGGTTCGAATCCTGCCTCGGGCATAGATGTGTGTGGTGTCCTTAGGTTACTTAGGTTTAAGTAGTTCAAAAAGCCTAGCTGACTGATGACCTCAGAAGTCAAGTCCCATAGTGCTCAGAGCCATTTGAACCATTTGTTAAGTCCCATAGTGCTTAGAGCCATTTGAACCGTGTGAAAGACCATCCTCTGTGCCCATTGTTGCTAGTGCACGCTTTTGTGATGCCGCTCAATGAGGGGACACGTGGTTTGAATCGTGATGGTAGAGGAAATTATCATCCTCAGTATTTGGCGGGCGATGGGAGGAGAAGGTGTCGTGTAGTCCGATCACCAGACTTTGCGCCAATCTCCTCTGTTAAATTCCGAACTTCTGCACATGGTGTGATTAAGTGAGAGCCTGCGGTGGGAATGGGAATGTGAAGACTGGTGGGTCCTTTGCTGCTCTTCGAGAGGCGTAGTCTGTGAGCATCAACGAGAACTAATTCCACTTTTTTCTGTCAGTATGCACGCAGTTTTTTTTTACACGAGAATTTCTAGGGGTGATACATTGTCACGTCAAAATTTTCGTAGTTTGTCATGTGGCAACGAATCGCCCAGGCTGCCGAGGACGGTAGGGAGCTACGAGCAGATTTGTTTCTTTGCTCCCTGCCTCACTAATCGCTGGCATTGTTCTGAGGTACCCACGAAACACGATATAGTCGACAGATGGATGTGGTTGGGAGCTTGGCCGATCTGCTCTGTATGGAGATTCGGCCATCCCCGATCACCAGATATTTAGTCGTCAGACACGTTCTCACTCATTTTATTTTACTTATTCTACAGAGCTACAGCCTATTATCTGAGGAGCTAAAATTCGCCAATAGTACACATTTTCGTGGATAATCGTATATGTATATAATAATTATTCATTTCTGGTACTTAATAAAAGATGATAATACTGCAAAAATGCTAAAACTACAACTATTTTCTACAATCACAAAACTACGATAAAACGTGTAACCAGTTACCCAGCTACCAATACCACTCGGCGGAGGTTCGAGTCCTCCCTCGGGCTTGGGTGTGTGTGTTTGTCCTTACGATAATTTAGGTTAAGTAGTGTGTAAGCTTACGGAATGATGACAGCAGTTAAGTCCCATAAGATTTCACACACATTTGAACATTTTTTCGCTTCTCTCCATCTATAGTGTAAGCTGCTAATAAAAATTTTCTGTGTTTGTGACCGCATTGTCAAGAGGTAAAACTACCAACGTTCGGTCACTGTTGCAAGAGACCTTCTTCAGGGTTTTTTAGTTTACTGCCGAATGAGAAAACTTTGTTTCTTATATAGCTGCAGACGTAGTTGTTATCTACTTTTGATATGCTGTTAAGGATGTAGGGGAAGGATGTTAGAAGTTTTTTATTGATGTTTTTATTATTTCTTTTCATTGGTGGAAACCCGACGTTTTGCCCGGCCACTGTGGCCGGGCGATTCTAGGCGCTTCAGTCCGGAATCGCGCTGCTGCTGCGGTCGCAGGTTCGAATCCTGCTTCGGGCATGGATGTGTGTGGCGTCCTTAGGTTAGTTAGGTTTCAGTAGTTATAAGTCTAGGGGACTGATGGCCTCAGATGTTAAGTCCCATAGTGCTTAGAGCCATTTGAACCACTTTTGAACCGACGTTTTGATTGGTGTTTGTATTAGTGCTTGTGATTAGTGGAAATCGGCGAACGGAAAATCAGGGGCAGTTGTGACGTGGCGTTATTTTCCTGCTTTCTAGCGTCGGCTGAGGCTTGCCCCTACTCTGTGTCCCTGAGGCCGCTGCGGTCTCCCGCGCGGCTGTGTATATTACTGCAAGTGAGCCGTCGTCCTTCAACGCTGTTATTGCTGACAGCCAACACATCGGAAGTCGGTACGCGTCTTCTCTGTTCATGTGGGCCGTCACTTGGCTGTTTCTATTGCCTCTCTAATCTTCCTCCTGAAAGTAGGAGGCTGTTCCGCCAGTACGCGAGCTTCACCAAAATCTGTTTGCTACACTCGTCCTGGTGTTCTGCCACTGCTGAATTGGTGTGTTGTCTTAGTCGGGTATATCTTCAGTGTTCTGACATCTGTGTGCTGATGGATCGCCTCGTCTCGCCACATTCCCACCTGAACATTCATAAACTCCAGCAGCATGCAGTTTATCAACTGCACCTTTCGTTGCGCGAAGAACATCTTTTATTCTGTTGCTGCTTCGGAAAATCGGCTTGATGCCTACTCGGTGGAGAATTTTGCCCACCCGTTCAGTGACACCTTCAACATATGGTAATAGATCGATGTTTTGTGCTTCTTTCTGCTCTCCTCTATTGCCTTTATTCTTTGTCGTCATACACTCCTGGAAATTGAAATAAGAACACCGTGAATTCATTGTCCCAGGAAGGGGAAACTTTATTGACACATTCCTGGGGTCAGATACATCACATGATCACACTGACAGAACCACAGGCACATAGACACAGGCAACAGAGCATGCACAATGTCGGCACTAGTACAGTGTATATCCATCTTTCGCAGCAATGCAGGCTGCTATTCTCCCATGGAGACGATCGTAGAGATGCTGGATGTAGTCCTGTGGAACGGCTTGCCATGCCATTTCCACCTGGCGCCTCAGTTGGACCAGCGTTCGTACTGGACGTGCAGGCCGCGTGAGCCGACGCGTCATCCAGTCCCAAACATGCTCAATGGGGGACAGATCCGGAGATCTTGCTGGCCAGGGTAGTTGACTTACACCTTCTAGAGCACGTTGGGTGGCACGGGATACATGCGGACGTGCATTGTCCTGTTGGAACAGCAAGTTCCCTTGCCGGTCTAGGAATGGTAGAACGATGGGTTCGATGACGGTTTGGATGTACCGTGCACTATTCAGTGTCCCCTCGACGATCACCAGTGGTGTACGGCCAGTGTAGGAGATCGCTCCCCACACCATGATGCCGGGTGTTGGCCCTGTGTGCCTCGGTCGTATGCATTCCTGATTGTGGCGCTCACCTGCACGGCACGAAACACGCATACGACCATCATTGGCACGAAGGCAGAAGCGACTCTCATCGCTGAAGACGACACGTCTCCATTCGTCCCTCCATTCACGCCTGTCGCGACACCACTGGAGGCGGGCTGCACGATGTTGGGGCGTGAGCGGAAGACGGCCTAACGGTGTGCGGGACCGTAGCCCAGCTTCATGGAGACGGTTGCGAATGGTCCTCGCCGATACCCCAGGAGCAACAGTGTCCCTAATTTGCTGGGAAGTGGCGGTGCGGTCCCCTACGGCACTGCGTAGGATCCTACGGTCTTGGCGTGCATCCGTGCGTCGCTGCGGTCCGGTCCCAGGTCGACGGGCACGTGCACCTTCCGCCGACCACTGGCGACAACATCGATGTACTGTGGAGACCTCACGCCCCACGTGTTGAGCAATTCGGCGGTACGTCCACCCGGCCTCCCGCATGCCCACTATACGCCCTCGCTCAAAGTCCGTCAACTGCACATACGGTTCACGTCCACGCTGTCGCGGCATGCTACCAGTGTTAAAGACTGCGATGGAGCTCCGTATGCCACGGCAAACTGGCTGACACTGACGGCGGCGGTGCACAAATGCTGCGCAGCTAGCGCCATTCGACGGCCAACACCGCGGTTCCTGGTGTGTCCGCTGTGCCGTGCGTGTGATCATTGCTTGTACAGCCCTCTCGCAGTGTCCGGAGCAAGTATGGTGGGTCTGACACACCGGTGTCAATGTGTTCTTTTTTCCATTTCCAGGAGTGTAGTTTTATCTATTTAGTTTCATCCCATAACAAATGGCACCACAAATGGACTTGAAATTTTGTAGTTCACCCTTAAGATGTTCCATATCGCTGATCCTGTGGGCCCTTCAAATGGTTCAAATGGCTCTGAGCACTATGGGACTTAACATCTGTGGTCATCAGTCCCCTAGAACTTAGAACTACTTAAACCTAACTAACCTAAGGATATCACACACATCCATGCCCGAGGCAGGATTCAAACCTGCGACCGTAGCGGTCACGCGGTTCCAGACTGAAGTGCCATGAACCGCACGGCCACACCGGCCGGCACCTGTGGGCCCTCTTGGTTAAAGTGTGCAGGGCAGATTTCTTCTGCATAGGGCCTGTAGGTACCTGTCAGTACTGGTTGGCTTCCTATGTACTCTACGGCCTAGTTCACCATCAGACTTACTGTAAACTTCCACGTCCAGGAAAGGGAGCACTACGTCCTTTTCTATCTCCATTGTAAATTGGATTCTGTTGTGCTGGTGGTTGAGATGTTGGTGGTAATTCCGTAGCTCTTCCTCTCCATGTGGCCAGATAAGGAAGGTATCATCAACATATCGGAGCCAACATTCTGGGCGTAATGGTACAGACTGGAGCGCTGTTTCTTCAAATGCTTCCATGAAGATGTCTGCTGCAATAGGTGAAAGTGGGAGGGGGGGGGCACATAGAATCCCTCTTTCCATCTGAAATAGGTGGTCGTTAAACAGAGGCGCACGAGCTCGCAGATATCAGGTGCCACGCGTACCTCTAAGATGTTCATGGTGTCCTGTACTAGTACATTCGTGAATAAATAATATTGACAATGCGATCACAAACCCAGAAATTTTTTTATTGACTGTGACAATGGCCGCAGAAGCCTACGTTTATATGTAGTCTATGTTGTTTAGCTGGGATGGTAGTGTGTTGACGCGTGGTTGAATGCTGCAGTGTCTTTCAAGATGCTCCAGGTTGACTCTTTCCTCACTGCTGATTTGGGATCCAACATCCTAAATACCTGCCGGTCATTACCTGCAGCTTCTTCATACAGTTCACAGGGCCACAATGTGAGTACTGCCGTGCCCACACTGCCACAGGAGCAACTATCATTCATTTGTCTTTTGATTTTGTATAGATACTTGGTATACGGGCCATGACAGGTCAGATAATGTATTTATTTATTTAATCGTATGGTGATTTTATACAATATACACTCCTGAAAATGGAAAAAAGAACACATTGACACCGGTGTGTCAGACCCACCATACTTGCTCCGGACACTGCGAGAGGGCTGTACAAGCAATGATCACACGCACGGCACAGCGGACACACCAGGAACCGCGGTGTTGGCCGTCGAATGGCGCTACCTGCGCAGCATTTGTGCACCGCCGCCGTCAGTGTCAGCCAGTTTGCCGTGGCATACGGAGCTCCATCGCAGTCTTGAACACTGGTAGCATGCCGCGACAGCGTGGACGTGAACCGTATGTGCAGTTGACGGACTTTGAGCGAGGGCGTATAGTGGGCATGCGGGAGGCCGGGTGGACGTACCGCCGAATTGCTCAACACGTGGGGCGTGAGGTCTCCACAGTACATCGATGTTGTCGCCAGTGGTCGGCGGAAGGTGCACGTGCCCGTCGACCTGGGACCGGACCACAGCGACGCACGGATGCACGCTAAGACCGTAGGATCCTACGCAGTGCCGTAGGGGACCGCACCGCCACTTCCCAGCAAATTAGGGACACTGTTGCTCCTGGGGTATCGGCGAGGACCATTCGCAACCGTCTCCATGAAGCTGGGCTACGGTCCCGCACACCGTTAGGCCGTCTTTCGCTCACGCCCCAACATCGTGCAGCCCGCCTCCAGTGGTGTCGCAACAGTCGTGAATGGAGGGACGAATGGAGACGTGTCGTCTTCAGCGATGAGAGTCGCTTCTGCCTTGGTGCCAATGATGGTCATATGCGTGTTTGGCGCCGTGCAGGTGAGCGCCACAATCAGGACTGCATACGACCGAGGCACACAGGGCCAACACCCGGCATCCTGGTGTGGGGAGCGATCTCCTACACTGGCCGTACACCACTGGTGATCGTCGAGGGGACACTGAATAGTGCACGGTACATCCAAACCGTCATCGAACCCATCGTTCTACCATTCCTAGACCGGCAAGGGAACTTGCTGTTCCAACAGGACAATGCACGTCCACATGTATCCCGTGCCACCCAACGTGCTCTAGAAGGTGTAAGTCAACTACCCTGGCCAGCAAGATCTCCGGATCTGTCCCCCATTGAGCATGTTTGGGACTGGATGATGCGTCGTCTCACGCGGTCTGCACGTCCAGCACGAACGCTGATCCAACTGAGGCGCCAGGTGGAAATGGCATGGCAAGCCGTTCCACAGGACTACATCCAGCATATCTACGATCGTCTCCATGGGAGAATAGCAGCCTGCATTGCTGCGAAAGGTGGATATACACTGTACTAGTGCCGACATTGTGCATGCTCTGTTGCCTGTGTCTATGTGCCTGTGGTTCTGTCAGTGTGATCATGTGAAGTATCTGACCCCAGGAATGTGTCAATAAAGTTTCCCCTTCCTGGGACAATGAATTCACGGTGTTCTTATTTCAATTTCCAGGAGTGTACATTTGACATAAGGCAAATGATTTTAACAATGTTCATATGATATAAGACAAGATTAAACCTTAAAGTCCGTGTATTTCACCCAGTTAATTAAGCTGGGTGTGAGAGTGAACAAGTCATCGGGAATTCCAGGGTATGAATGAAGTGGACAGTGTTGGACTAAATGTTCAATTGTCTGCTCTTCTTGATTACATTCACACATTGGTGAACTGATCCAGCCCCATTTGTACCTGAAGTAGCTACAACCACCATGTCCAGTCCTTAACCTGTTGAGGCGGCACCAAAGTTTCCTCGGTAGGTCAAAACCTTTTGGCTTCTTTGTGGGATCAAGGTGATGGGCTCTTGTTCCCAGTGTTTTTTGTTGACCATTCATGCTTCCAGCTTTCATTTAGAGCAAAACCATCCGCGATGAGTTATCCTGCAGTAACACTTGCTGGTCTTCTTGATCGCAATCGTTGCTGTGGCGGATGCCAGAATTCCTGGTGCAGTGGTAGAGAAGGTGATGCAGAGATTTGCAGAGATAACGTATCAGTCCACTCGATGGGTTAAGGAATCTCATCTTTGATGTTAGGGAGGAAATTGTATAATCTCCTGCCTACGTATGAATTTTACCACTTATTTCGCCACAGTTATGATATGCGATCTTGTTAAACGTTTATGTATTGGCCTCAGTTTCAAGTATCCTTCGTATTTTGATTTGACTGCCTTTCTTTAACCAATAAAGAGCTTCCATTTTCCTGATTTCCAAATCCAATGGGCATATTCCTACAATTATTAACAATGCATTATAGTGCATAGGCACCGGTTAATCTTAGTATCAGCCTTCGTTGAACTTATCTGAGTAATGAGGCTAGCTTCAAAAGCTGAAATCTACGAGTGCAAACTCTCGCACCATACCCTGCGACTGATGATACCACAGACTGGTGGTGTGCTTAATACACTACTGGCCATTAAAATTGCTACACCACGAAGATGACGTGCTACAGACGCGAAATTTAGCCGACAGGAAGAAGAGGCTGTGCTACGCAAATGATTAGCTTTTCAGAGCATTCACACAAGGTGGGCGCCGGTGGCGACACCTACAACGTGCTGACATGAGGAAAGTTTACAACCGATTTCTCATACACAAACAGCAGTTGACCGGCGTTGCCTGGTGAAACGTTGTTGTGATGCCTCGTGTAATGAGGAGAAATGCGTACCATCACGTTTCCGACTTTGATAAAGGTCGGATTGTAGCCTATCGCGATTGCGGTTTATCGTATGGCGACATTGCTGCTCGCGTTGGTCGAGATCCAATGACTGTTAGCAGAATATGGAATCGGTGGGTTCAGGAGGGTAATACGGAACGCCGTGCTGGATCCCAACGGCCTCGCATCACTAGCAGTCGAGATGACAGGCATCTTATCCGCATGGCTGTAACGGATCGTGCAGCCACGTCTCGATCCCTGAGTCAACAGATGGGAACGTTTGCAAGACAACAACCATCTGCACGAACAGTTCGACACGTTTGCAGCAGCATGGACTATCAGCTCGGAGACCATGGCTGCGCTTACCATTGACGCTGCATCGCAGACAGGAGCGCCTGCGATGGTGTACTCAACAACGAATCTGGGTGCACGAATGGCAAAACGTCAATTTTTCAGATGAATCCAGGTTCTGATTACAGCATCCGGATGGTCGCATCCGTTTTGGCGACATCGCGGTGAACGCACATTGGAAGTGTGTATTCGTCATCGCCATACTGGCGTATCACCCGGCGTGATGGTATAGGGTGCCATTGGTTACACGTCTCGGTCACCTCTTGGTCGCATTGACGGCACTTTGAACAGTGGACATTACATTTCAGATGTGTTACGACCTGTGGTTCTAACCTTCATTCGATCCCTGCGAAACCCTACATTTCAGCATGATAATGCACGACCGCATGTTGCAGGTCCTGTACGGGCCTTTCTGGACGCATAAAATGTGCGACTGCTGCCCTGGCCAGCACATTCTTTAGATCTCTCACCAACTGAAAATGTCTGGTCAATGGCGGCCGAGCAACTGGCTCGTCAAAATACCCCAGTCACTACTCTTGACGAAACCGTGGTATCGTGTTGAAGCTGTACCTGTACACGCCATCCAAGCTCTGTTTGACTCAATGCCCAGGCGTAGCAAGGCCGTTATTACGGCCAGAGGTGGTTGTTCTGGCTACTGATTTCTCAGAATCTATGCACCCAAATTGCGTGAAATTGTAGTCACATGTCAGTTCTAGAATAATATATATGTCCAATGAATACCCGTTTATCATCTGCATTTCTTCTTGGTATAGCAATTTTAATGGCCAGTAGTGTAGTTATTGTGGAAGTCGCCCACACACGTGCCGATATTGGGGCCGGTATGCAGCAGCCACTAGTGGCTCGATAATCTGGTTACATGTTGCAGGAGGAGATGGCAAAGGCGGCCGGGTACGCCGTGGAGGCCCACGAGGTGCGCACCGCGGACGGGTACCTGGTGAGGCTGGAGCGGCTGGTGGGCGGCCGCCCTGGCGGGCAGCCGGCGCTGCTGCTGCACGGACTCTTCTGCGCCTCTGACCTCTGGCTGCTAAGGGGGCCCGGCGCCGCGCTCGGTACGTATGAAGCCAAGGGAGGGCTGAACTTTGTACTCGCAGTTTATACACTAATGAGCCAAAGAAACTGGTACACCTGCCTAATATAGTGTAGGGCCCTCGCGAACATGCAGAAGTGCTGCAACACGACGTGGCATGGACTCGACTAATATCTGCAGTAGTGCTGGAGCGAATTGACACCGTGGTCTTCCGAAGCAAGAGTGATTTCAGGTGTGCCGCAGGGGAGTGCCGTAGGACCGTTTCTATTCACAATATACATGAATGACCTTGTGGACAACATCGGAAGTTCCCTGAGGCTTTTTGTGGATGATGCTGTAGTATATCGAGAGGTTGTAACAATGAAAAATCCAGGAGGATCTGCAACGAATTGACGCATGGTACGGGGAATGGCAATTGAATCTCAATGTAGACAAGTGTAATATGCTGCGAATACATAGAAAGATAGATCCTTTATCATTTAGCTACAATATAGCAAGTCAGCAACTGGAAGCAGTTAATTCCATAAATTATCTGGGAGTAGGCATTAGGAGTGATTTAAAATGGAATGATCATATAAAGCTGATCGTCGGTAAAGCAGATTGCACACTGAGATTCATTGGAAAAATCCTAAGGAAATGCAATCCGAAAACAACGGAAGTAGGTTACAGTACACTTGTTCGCCCACTGCTTGAATATTGCTCACCGGTGTGGGACCCGTACCAGATAGGGTTGATAGAAGAGATAGAAAAGGTCGAACGGAGAGCAGCGCGCTTCGTTACAGGATCATTTAGCAATCGCGAAAGCGCTATGGAGATGATAGATAAACTCCAGTAGCTCGGTACCAGCTTTTGTTGAAGTTTCGAGAAAATACCTTCACCGAGGAGTCAAGCACTATATTTCCCCCTCCTACGTATATCTCGCGAAGAGACCATGAGGATAAAATCAGAGAGATTAGAGCCCACACAGAGGCATACCGACAATCTTTCTTTCCACGAACAGTACGAGACTGGAATAGAAGGGAGAACCGATAGAGGTACTCAAAGTACCCTCCCCCACACACTGTCACGTGGCTTGAGGAGTATGGATGTAGAGCTGTCCATAAATCCGTAAGAGTACGAGGGGGTGGAGATCTCTTCTATCAGCACGTTGCAAGGCATCCCTGATATGCTCAATAATCTTCATGTCTTGGGAGTTTGGTGGCCAGCGGAAGTGTTTAAAATCAGAAGAGTGTTCCTGTAGCCACTCTGTAGCAATTCTGGGCGTGTGGATGGTGGCATTGACCTGTTGGAATTGCTCAAGTCCGTCGGAATGCTGAAGGGACACGAATGGATGCAGGTGATTAGACAGGATGCTTACGTAACTGTCACCTGTCAGAGTCGTATCTAGACGTATCAGGAGTCCCATATCACTCCATCTGCACATGCCCCACACCTTTAGGGTCCATGGATTCGTGACGTTGTCTCCATACCCGAACACGTCCATCCGCTCGATACAATTCGAAACGAGACTCGTCCGACGACGCAACATGTTTCCAGTCATCAACAATCCAATGTTGGTGTTGATGGGCCAGGCGATGCGTAAAGCTTCGTGTCGTGCAGTCATCAAGCGTACACGAGTGGGCTTTCAGCTCCAAAAGTCGACATCGATGATGTTTCGTTGAATGGTTCGCACGCTGACACTTGCTGCTGTTAAGGGGATATGCAATTGACATCTGGAGCAATTTGCGGAAGGGTTGTACTTCTGTCACGTTGAACGATTCTATTCAGTCGTAGTTGGTCCCGTTTCTTGCAGGATCTTTTTGCGACCGCAGCGATGTCGGAGATTTGATGTTGTACTGGATTCCTGATATTCTCGGTACACTCGTGTAATAGAAAGATTCATTTAATAACGCACTACCGAGGTTGAGAGTGCCTGTAAACGGTTTCAGAGGAAACGGTAAGCGACCGAAAAATACCGAGTAGATGACGACAAGCTGAACACAAATCCTAAAGGACAAAGCAGAGAGGAATTCAGGGCATTAGCCTAGAATCGTTAACAGCGTACGAACAAAAACCTGAATGGCAAACCGAGAGGAGGAACTGAGAACAAGTGTGTCACTGTGTGTGAATAGTAACGTCAGGCAAAAGGACAGTTTCAGATATGTAAATAAAACTGACCTGGAAACGCGCGCTCACTTGCCTCGCTTCCTACGCCCTCAGAGTGTCTTTCCACCTCATGCGGTGTCCACGCCGACCAAGGCTCCCGCGGTACGCTCGAGAAATTACACAGCTCTGAACGGCCATCATCTATCTCGATATCGACGTCAGAATCCGGCGACGATACTAAAACTGCCTTTCCCGAACGTAGCTGGAAACGACAGAAAGATATATCAGTCCACTACATTTTTTTTTGTTCTCATACCCGCAGTCTGTAGATCTCTGTTTATCATCTTAGAGCTAAGTGAAATATTGGCAAAAGTGAGCGTTAAATTCGATTTTATAACGCATAAATTATGAAGTAGTGATAGTCTGTCGCTATTATGGTTCTTAAAATAACTGCATGACGCAGGTACCTCTCAAACTTTTGGACAAATTCTTTTCAGTTTATGTATTTAGATGAACTGTAATTTCTTGGAAGTTTTTGTGAAACAATCTAGTAAGCACTGACGTAAGCACTTTAAATAAAATGTTGTAATGCGATGTTAATATATTGTTAAAACATTAAGCATCTGTGGGTCGTTAAAAGTAACATCCACCCAAAACTGAACCTTAGATCAGCGCCTAAGGGAACCAGCGTAGCGGTTTAAGCACCAACTCTAAGCCAGCAAACGCGAGCTTTAAATGATAATATAAATGCCAAGCGACTTCAAGGTGTGCAATACTTTACACATAGTGGACCATTTTGGGCGAGCGTGGAAGGTAATAGTGCTGCACCAAGCCAGGAAGAAGTAAAATGAAGAAAGAAGCTTCATCCAGTTGCTGACTACATAACATAGACCGACATTATGCTTTCTGAAAGTAATTATTTTCATAACGATGTCAAATCCTAAATTGTGAGCAAGTGGAAAGGTAGCTTTGAAAATAACGTTCGGAATCTAAAGCTTCAGAAGCCCGCGTATAAGAGTGAAGGAAAGATAGAGTATGCTGTAAAAGTCGTAACTGTTGGCAAAAAAAGTCAGGATTAATAATCAAACTTTGGAATTAAATAACTTTTCACAGCCAGAAATGGTCATAACAAATTTCGCAGCGATATTTCAGTTGACACAGGAAATATTGAGGAAGAAGTAGGCTTTTGCTGAAACTGTAATGTAGAACCTGAATAGAATGTACAAAGATAAAAAATATTTAGACTCTAAATGAGTAGATCATAGGATAGGCTGTCTAGTGGTAAGTCCCAGAATAAAGTCATTGCTTATTAGCTAAATAACTTCAGATGTAGAAAGGGTTGGATTGTATCACACCCAAGTGACCGAAAGAAGAAAAGGCCGAAAAAATTCGGCTCTTGAAGTAACTAGTGTACAAACACAAAAATTTATATGTAATTGCAAAACCCTGTGGACTGTATAGAAAAAACATACGATGGACCAGAATATCCAAATGCAGCAGGGTGAATAAAAAAAAAAAGAGAGTTAGAGCTGCTGTACCGCCTAGACGGAAAATAGTGTTTCCTCAGCCATCTGCACGCAACCTATGTAATGATGAGCCAAGGCATTATGACTACCGCCTACTGTGACACTGAATGCCTCCTGGCAGAGCAGAGAAGAATGGCGGCGAGTATTCACCAAAGACAAAGTAATCGTCAGGAGTGCCCCAGGGAAGTGTGATAGGACCGCTGTTGTTCTCTGTATACATAAATGATTTGGCGGACAGGTTGGGCAGCAATCTGCGGTTGTTTGCTGATGATGCCGTGGTGGACGGTAACCTGTCGAAGTTGAGTGATTGTAGGAACATATAAAATGATTTAGACAAAATTTTTAGTTGCTGTGTTGAATGGCAGCTAGCTCTGAATGTGAGAAAATATAAATTAATATGAATGAGTACGAAAAACAAACCAGTAATTTTCGGATACAGCGTTTGCAGTGTACTGCTTGTTACAATGACGTCTTTTAAACATCTGGACGTTACGTTGCAAAGCGATATAAAAAGGAACGAGCATATGAGGAGTGTGGTAGGGAAGGCGAATGGTCGCCTGCGGTTCATTGGGAGGATTTTTAGGAAAGTGTAGTTCATCTGTAAAGAAGACCGCATATAGGACACTGGTGCGACCTCTTCTTGAATACTGCTCCAGTGTTTGGGATCCATACCAGGTCTGATTGAAGGAGTACACCTAAGCAATTCAGAGGCGGGCTGCAAAATTTGTTACCTTGAGGTTAGAACAACACGTAACGAGAACTCAAATTCAAATCTCTGGAGGGAAGTTTGGAGGAACACTATTGAGAAAATTTAGAGAACCGGCAGCTGAAACTGACTGCCGAATGATTCTACTGCCGCCAACATACATTCCGCGCAAGGACCACGAAGATAAAATACAAGAAATTAGGGCTCATAGACAGTCGTTTTTCCCTCCCTCTGTTTGTTAGAGGAACATGCAAGGAAATAACTAGTAGTGCTACAGGGTACCCTTAGCCACCCACCGTATGGTGGCTTGCGCTGTATCTACAGGGTGACAATTATTGAATTAATTGAAATAAAATCGTCATAACTTCTGAACGGTTTTCGTTAGGACCTTCATCTGTACAGTTGGCCGCGGGGTATGATAGTAACTAGTACGCGCATGCGCCTTTGATTTAGCAACGAAGCCCTCTTTCATTTGGATCGGTCCATCAATAAACAAAATTGGCCCATTTGGGGGCCCGAGAATCCACATTTCGCGATAGAGAATTCTCTTCACCCTCAATGGGTGACTGCGTGGTCTGCAATGTCCAGTCACGGAATAATCGGCCCGATATTCCTTGATGTCATGGTGACTACCGAGCGGTACGTGAAGGTTTTGGAAGATGATTTCATCCCAACTATCTAAAGTGACCCTTATTTCGACAAGATGTGGTTCATGCAAGCCGGAGCTCGATCCCATCGAAGCAAGAGACTGTTTAATGTCCTGGAGGAGCACTTTGGGGACCGCATTCTGGCTCTCGGCTACCCAGAGGCCATTGGCATGGGCCTCGGTTGGCCACCATATTCTCCAGATCTGAACACATGCGACTCTTTTTTGTGGGGCTATATTAAAGGCAAGGTGCTATATTAAAGGCAAGGTGTACAGCCATAACCCCAAAACCATTTCTGAGCTGAAAACAGCCATTCATGAGGTCATAGACACCATCGATGTTTCGACACTTCAGTGGGTCATGCAGAATTTCGCTATTCGTCTGCGCCACATCATTGCCAATGACGGCAGACATACTGAACGTGGAACGTGTCATAACCTAAATCGGAATATCGGTAGTCACGTTTACATGTTCAATAACGGGTGTGCACACCTTAGTTTGTAACTAATATACACTCCTGGAAATGGAAAAAAGAACACATTGACACCGGTGTGTCAGACCCACCATACTTGCTCCGGACACTGCGAGAGGGCTGTACAAGCAATGATCACACGCACGGCACAGCGGACACACCAGGAACCGCGGTGTTGGCCGTCGAATGGCGCTAGCTGCGCAGCATTTGTGCACCGCCGCCGTCAGTGTCAGCCAGTTTGCCGTGGCATACGGAGCTCCATCGCAGTCTTTAACACTGGTAGCATGCCGCGACAGCGTGGACGTGAACCGTATGTGCAGTTGACGGACTTTGAGCGAGGGCGTATAGTGGGCATGCGGGAGGCCGGGTGGACGTACCGCCGAATTGCTCAACACGTGGGGCGTGAGGTCTCCACAGTACATCGATGTTGTCGCCAGTGGTCGGCGGAAGGTGCACGTGCCCGTCGACATGGGACCGGACCGCAGCGACGCACGGATGCACGCCAAGACCGTAGGATCCTACGCAGTGCCGTAGGGGACCGCACCGCCACTTCCCAGCAAATTAGGGACACTGTTGCTCCGGGGGTATCGGCGAGGACCATTCGCAACCGTCTCCATGAAGCTGGGCTACGGTCCCGCACACCGTTAGGCCGTCTTCCGCTCACGCCCCAACATCGTGCAGCCCGCCTCCAGTGGTGTCGCGACAGGCGTGAATGGAGGGACGAATGGAGACGTGTCGTCTTCAGCGATGAGAGTCGCTTCTGCCTTGGTGCCAATGATGGTCGTATGCGTGTTTGGCGCCGTGCAGGTGAGCGCCACAATTAGGACTGCATACGACCGAGGCACACAGGGCCAACACCCGGCATCATTGTGTGGGGAGCGATCTCC